>NC_141886.1:13679026-13982057 GCF_030686135.1 Camelina sativa | reverse complement strand
CACTCAGTGAGGCAATCCTTCCATCTACTAGGCTATACACACAAGCAACAGTGATACCAATGTTCCAAACAATAACCAAACAAGACATACAAACCAGGAAATCAAACATCATCTCGCTGGAAGGGATGTGTCGACCGACACTACCCCACAGTGTCGATCGATGCCTAATTTGCTGGTGTCGATCGACACTCACTCTGCAACCGCGATCCGCTCGAAGCCGAGGGTCAAATCTCGCTCCCAACCTCCTCCAAATCGCCCAATACTCAAAACCCAAGCCATATACGTCCATAGGAACCTGTAGCAACCAATCTCAGCAAGAAAAAAACACACAAAACAACAACAAACAAGCAAGAACAAGGAATCAAAGGCTTAGAGTAGCCATGGTCATGCACTCACCTATTTGCAGGAAGATTCAGACCAACAACAACGAATCCAACCTTCCTAGCAAGCTTCTAACTCCTTCGTAGCCTTGGATCTCTCAAGAAACAGCAAGGAATCTCACCAATCTCTCTCAAAAGCTCAAGAACACTTGTTTTCTCTCTTTTTCTCTCAAAAACGATAAACGGCGAACAAGACAACTTCCCAAAACCCTTCCTCTCGACAATTGACTTACATAACTCGGTTTACTGGTTCTCGTAAACCAAACCGGACCAACACGATCAATTAAGTCAATCTGGTCGAACCAGAAATAAGTGGTGTTGACCGACACCCCCTTGGTGTCGATCGACACCCTCTCCCAAAATGCACAGTTTTGGTTTACGGGTGTTATAATTCTCCCCCACCAACATAGATTTGTCCTCGAATCTCAACCAACCACCAGTCAAGGACCCCCGTGCCACCGTTACCACAGCCCGCACTCCTCCGACCGATCCACGAAAGGTCACCTCTAGGCGATAGACTCACGCTCTAGGCATTATTTGCTCTCGACTTTTTGACTTTCCTTTACTCATAGGCCTAAACCTTGAGTTTTTATTGGCTCCTCATCATACCTAAGTCGGCATACCATAATGTTGGCTCCTCATCGGGCCTCCGCATGCCATAATATATATATGTAAGGAAGCCCAATATTCGTCTCTCGGGTTACCACCCTACAGCGCGTCCCCGGATCGTCATCCGAAGTTGATATACCAACCATACTCCCAAGCCACAAAATCACAATATGGCAGTACTAGGAGAACCTAAGTCCCCCAAGAGTCGCGAGCAAACAATTCTGAACACGTCTGAGTCCTATCCCTATCCAGGTTTCCTTCCCGTGGCTCGCGTAAGACATCTCAATGTCCTACCAACCACATATCCCCTCACTGGGATACCTCATGACCACACATGGATCATCTCACTGCCACAAGGGCCGCCACAAAGGCCAAACACATGTCCTAAACAGGACCGCCACCAAGGCCAAACAAATGTCCTAAACAGGACCGCCACCAAGGCCAAACAAATGTCCTAAACAGGACCGCCACCAAGGCCAAACAAATGTCCTAACCAGGACCATCACAAAGACCATCTGTCCCGAAGGACTGCCTAAACATGCACTCTGGCTAAACAGCCCGCCACAAAGGCCACACATCTGGCTAAACAGCCCGCCACAAAGGCCACACAATGTCTCAAAAGACCGCCACTAAGGCCATCCAATGACTAAAAAGTCCGCCACTAAGGCCTCACAAGCCCCTCCAAGGCTCTCTCCACTAAAATGGACAAATTTTAACTCACTTAAAACTTTCCATTTTTAACACTTTCCACTTTTGGAAACTTTCCACTTTTGGAAACTCCTAATTCAGGAAACTTTCCTCCAAAAACCCCGCCTCACGGAAACTTTGAACCCCGAGCACCACCTCATCTTGTTACTTAGTCACACAACCAACCATCCCAAGCGACCAAGTAAACAAGAGAGATGGGCTGGAATACTCCATTCCCGCTCCAGCCACGGATTACAGATGGGACCAGGCTAGACAAGCTCAAGTCGCGGCTTTCTTCTCATACCACTTCTTAAACCTTGCCTTCATCCTCGCCTCAGGCTCCCAAGTCTGCTCCTCAACACCATCACAGTCCCAAAGGACTCTCATCAAAAGAATCTTCTTCTTCCGAAGTTCCTTGATCCTCCTCTCGAGAACCCTCACTGGTCTCGCCTCCAAAGTCATGTTAGGCTAAAGATCCTCAGGATTCTTAGATAACAACTGATCATACTCACGGAGACACTTCCTTAACATAGAAACATGGAAAACCTTATGGAACGCACGCATTACCTCAGGTAACTCCAGTCTATAAGCCTCTGGTCCAACACGCTCAATCACTCTGAACGGACCCATATACCTTGGACTCAACTTAGTCTCAGTCAATGACCTGTTCGGACCCCGCAACATGACCATTTTGAGGTATACTCTGTCTCCTACCTGAAACTCAAGATCTCTCCTCCTCCTATCGGCATAACTCCTCTGCCGATCCTGAGCCTCCTTCATGTTCAGCTTGAGAACCCGAATCTTCTCTGATGTCTCCTGAACAAAATCTCCTCTCCCCCCACCTGAGTCCAGCATAACGGTGTACAACACAACCTCCCATACAAAGCCTCATAATGAGCCATCTTAATACTTGCCTGATAACTGTTGTTGTAAGCAAACTCTACCAAGCTCAGGTGATCTGCCCAATGGCCTCCCCAGTCCAACACACACATCCTCAGCAAATCCTCCAGCGTCTGAATTTTCCTCTCTGACTGTCCATCTGTCTGGGGATGATAAGCTGTACTCATATGCACCTTAGTGCCCATCTCTGCCTGAAACGCTCTCCAGAACACCGAAGTGAACTTAGAATCCCTATCAGACACAATGCTCGCTGGCACCCCATGCAACCTGACTATCTCCTTCACATACTTCTTAGCCAAGACCGCTGCTCCATCAGTTTTCTTAATGGCTAAAAAATGTGCCGACTTAGTCAACCAGTCCATAATGACCCAAATAGCATTAAACGTCCTGGACACTAGGAAACCTACCACGAAGTCCATAGTAATTATATCCCACTTCCACTCTGGAATGGGAAGACTCTTCAGTAACCCTCCTGGAACCTGATGCTCAGCCTTCACTAGCTGGCACACATCGCACCTCGTGACCCAACTAGCTACATCCTTCTTCATCCCGACCCAATGATAGTACCTCTTGAGATCACGGTACATCTTAGTCGCTCCTAGATGAATAGAAAACTTGCTCCCATGAGCCTCTCTCAGGATCTCCTGCCCCAACTCCTCATCCTTGGGCACACAAATCCGACCGTGCACCAAGATAGTACAATTATCTGAGACCTGATACTCTGAATCAATATCCTTTGAGGCATTCACCAGCCCAAAGTCCTTCTCCTGAGCCAAACGCACTCTGCTTCAGAAGATCTGCTCTATCAACTGCCTCCAAACCCAATGGTTCCTGAGACACAGCACACAAACTCAACGCACTGATATCTTCTACAAGAGACTCCATCTCCTGCTCCTGAGCCGAAACTACCCTCTTCCGACTCAGAGCATCTGCAACCAAGTTAGCCTTACCAGGATGATAGGCTATCTCCAAATCATAATATGCCACCACCTCTGTCTCACATTCAGCTCGGGCTGAGTGAATATATACTTCAGGCTCTTATGATCTGTATACACCTGTACCTTTGCACCATAAGGATAAGATCTCCAAATCTTCAGGGCAAACACTACAACACCCATCTCCAAGTCATGAGTAGGATAGTTGTCCTCATGCTTCCGCAACTGCCGCGAAATATAGGCAATCACCTTTCCATGCTGCATCAACACACACCCCAAACCAACTCTGGATGCATCTGTATAAACCACATAGGGTTCTCCTTGCTCAGGCAAAACCAAAATTGGCGTAGTAGTCAACATCTCCTTGAGGCTTGCAAAGCCTTCCTCACACTCCTGTGACCAAACAAAAGGAACATCCTTCCCTGTCAACTTAGTCAACGGACGTGCTCTGCTAGCAAACCCCTGCACAAACCTCCTGTAGTAACCTGTCAGACCAAGGAAACTCCTGAACTCTGTGGCACTCTGCGGTATAGGCCAATCCCTGATAGCCTGAATCTTTTCCGGATCTACAGAAACTTCCTTTGCAAAAATAATATGACCTAGAAAACCCATCTCACGCTGCCAAAAACTGCACTTGCTCAACTTAGCAAAAAACTTATGTTCCCGCAGTTTCTCCAGAACTGCCCTCAAATGCACTGCATGCTCTTCATGACTCTTAGAAAATACCAGGATGTCGTCGATGAAAATGATGACTGACACATCCAGAATCTCCTGAAACACGCTGTTCATCAATCTCATAAACGCTGTTGGTGCGTTAGTCAACCCGAAACGGCATCACCATAAATTCATAAACCCATACCTCGTCCTTCTACTTGACGACCAACACCGATGCTTCCCACGGTGATAAAACGAATGAATCCCCTATTTACCGCCTCAGCTCTACTAAACTAATAATCAAGTATGCTGACATCAACTCACCACCACCCGAATATCAACATCTTTTGTCCATACACGAACCTCTAGTAACTTGTCTCTTAGGAAAACTTTCACAAGCTAACTTAATCTAAACTTAGCTTTCCGCTTAGTAATTCTCCACAGCAAATCATCAATACGAGCGTAATAAAAGAAACAAGTACCATACGTTCGCATATTCCGATTCACCGTATCAAATGCTTTGCAGACCGCCAACTCAACCCACTTGACTTATTTTCTCCAGCAAGCTTACCAAAACCCTGAATCTAGCAACCCTGTCCATCTCCAATGAACTTCATCCAGCATCGTCGCAACGATTAGTTTATCCTGCCATGAAGGCTTCTCGTGAACTTATGTATCTGGCAAACATGCCTTTCCCGGTTCAAACCTGCTGCAACTCCCCTTCTCGGGACTCCAGCACCACCGGCCTCACAATCCTGGCGCAACAGCCACACATTCGTAACCGCTCTGGTCATAAAACCCTGACCCATTGGTCAACACATCCAAAACCCAAGATTAAACCACCGTCAATCTCTCGAGGTCTACGTTCGATCGTCATGTTTATACTCACGCCCTAGGCATTGCTTGCTCCCAACTCCTCCACCCTTAGGTCGCAACCTTCGAGCCATACCGATCTCACTCTCAGACCAGCGTCTTCAAGTTATACCGTCTCACTCTTGGACCACAATCCTCAAGATCTCGGTATCAGGGGAACTACCCATCCCCTCAGGGGAATATCATCCCCTCTGCCACTCTCGGAGCCCCCAGCCCCTCGAGCTATCGGTATTCAGGAGAATCACCATCCCCTCAGGGGAACTACCCAGCCCCTCGAGCTATCGGTATTCAGGAGAATCAAGACATGCAATCCCAAACATCTACAGCACAAAGCCTAGTGAACCCAAACCTAGAACCGTAAGGGCTCTGATACCAAACTGAAATGACCCGACCCATTTTTTTAATAATAAATAATAAATAATAAATAACTACAACTAGTGGTCCCATACCCACTAGCCACCTATCCGCAACCACAACCAACAGCGGAAATAACAATACCAATAAATATCCAATAATAAAATAACCAATAATAATCCATAACAACAATCGAATAATCAATCATCAGGAAACATGAAACCGGCAACCTAGCAATGTTTCTAATGACCCAACTCTAGCAACCTAGCAACGCCAGACAACATCCAATCGAGTCCCTAGAACATCCTCCTCTTCATCGCCTTGATTTCATGATCACACTTTGCCTTTACCTGCACCACAAACACATATTGAGATGCATGAGTATTTGATAAACACTCAGTGAGGCAATCCTCCCATCTATTGGGCTATACACACAAGCAACAATGATACCAATGTTCCAAACAATCAACAAACAAGACATACAAACCAGGAAATCAAACATCATCTCGCTGGAAGGGAGGTGTCAACCGACACCAGCCAAGTGTCGACCGACACTACCCCACAGTTTCGATCGATGCCTAATTTGCTGGTGTCGACCGACACCACATGGTGTCGATCGACACTAACTCTGCAACCACGATCCGCTCGAAGCTGAGAGTCGAGCTCCCAACCTCTTCCAAATCGCCCTATACTCAAAACCCAAGCCATATACTTCTATAGGAACCTGTAGCAACCAATCCCAGCAAGAAAAAACACACAAAACAACAACAAACAAGCAAGGACAAGGAATCAAAGGCTTAGATTAGCCATGGTCATGCACTCTCCTCTTTGCACGAAGATTCAGACCTACAGCAACGAATACAACCTTCCTAGCAAGCTTCTTACTCATTCCTAGCCTTGGATCTCTCAAGAAACAGCAAGGAATCTCACCAATCTCTCTCAAAAGCTCAAGAACACTTGTTTTCTCTCTTTTTCTCTCAAAAACGATAAACGGCGAACAAGACAACTTCCCAAAACCCTTCCTCTCGACAATTTACTTACATAACTCGGTTTACTGGTTCTTCTAAACCAAACCGGACTAACACGATCAATTAAGTCAATCTGGTCGAATCAGAAATAAGTGGTGTCGACCGACACCAAGGGGACACCCTCTCCCAAAACGCACAGTTTTGGTTTACGGGTGTTACATATTTATCCCATCTAAATATGTTATACATATTGAGTTGCTCCACCACAGTGATTAAAATGGGATTTGAAAGAATGTTGGAAATATGTTGGATATAAATCCCTCTTGATGATTGAATATCTCGAGATACTGAGACTGTTGGTTTAGTGAGTCAGTTTTTCCAACATGAGGGGGAGAAAATAAACAGTTGGTAGAGAAATATATTGTACGAAATTATCTTGATCCTCGTACTAAGAAATTTGCGCTAGAAATTAAAAAGATAATTTATTGGTAAAGTTTGCAAAGATGCTAAAAGCATTCAATAGCCATTTTCTGACCTTGAGTGACAAAGTCACATATACCAGTTGTGCTCCAATTGAAATTAATATCATAGAAAGATAAGATCAACTGCTAGTAAGTCTAAGGATCACATGAAGTGTGATAGACTTATGGTTCCAAATATAAGCATCCTCGAAAAAGAAAAGGGAGCATAAATTAATATGGCACCAAGGAAGCAAAGAGTTATGGAAAATCTCTAGAAGAGATGTAGACATGAGTGAGAAAGAGATTCATGTACCTGAGAATCTTAATGAAAAGAAATCTCAACAAGTTGAGTCATGTCTAAAATGAAAAGGAACCAAAAAGCAAATCGACGTCGTAATATGTTTGCATACAGTGTTGCAGTTGATGATGTTATGGATGAAAATCGGGATCATAACGGCGGTTAATACCAAAAGTTTTATTGAAAAGTGTACACAAAGAATGATTGGTTAATCGTTGAAAGAAATAACTATGAAATAGTTTAAATCTTTTAAAGAGATAATATTCAAGAAGTATTTTCAAGAAAGTTTGAGGACGTAGGCATTTGCTGAACCTCGTTAAAAGAAAAATTGTATGTGTCTCTTTTCTCTTCTGCACTTACAAGTGGTTCTTGTTAAAATAAAGCTATAAGAACAAGTGCAAAATAGGTTGATATCTTATCTCTGGTAGAGATTTCACATACCAAGGAATATATAGAGAAATGATCAATGATGAAATATTACTCCTGAAAGATGGAGAAACCAGATTGTATAAGATCAGATCTTTCATGAAATTTCTTGAGGTTATTGATTTGACATATGATGAATGAGATGTTATCTCAAGATTCTTACATCATCTTACATAGAAAAATGGTCTTGTAGTACCATAATAAGAAGTAGAGTTGAAAGAAAAAGTTTTACAAGGAGATTATGAATAATAACTCCGATGTATAAGATGATTGTTTGGAAGATTGTATGTAAGAGAATATTTGGGCTTAAAGTTCAAATAGATCTTTTATATAAAAGGGGTTCAAATGACTTGAAGTTCGATGACCCAGTAGAATATATGATGATCATATGAGTTTCTACCTGAAAGCGCTGTTTATAACAGTACAAAAAAGATGATATATATGATGCTTTCAGGAGGAGAAATATGATCATACGCGTGGTTGTACCTCTTTTCCCTTATCATGGTTTTTATCCCAATGAGTTTTTCCTTGAAAGGTTTTTAATGATACAACGAAAGAACACGCGAAAGATAAATATCTGCAGAGGAATATTATGATTCCAATGGTGAAAGACTATCATCTTCAAAGTCTTTGATATACATTGATGAGATCGTGAGAGATGAAGATAATGATCAAGATGAGTCATCTAAGAGACCAACAACTTATAGAAGAATGGTGATGTACGGTGATATACATGTCTTACAAATTTGTTGAAGTGAAGATTTGGTAAACCATTTAGCAAGGCGTTTTTAACCACTACTTCAAGAAGTTACTTCATCATATTGGATTACGACATTTTGAAGATTTCAAGTGATGTACTCAAGAGGGGGAGTAAAAGCGCGCTGCACTCTTTTTCCTTAACTATGGTTTTTTCCACTGGGTTTTCCTGGTAAGGTTTTTAACGTGGCAGCATCTCATATGCGCATTTGGGACTACATTTTTATAATGGTCATTCAAGGGGGAGTGTTATGAATGATTATATTGTTGTATGGATGCCCATTATCAGCTCATTAGTAGATCTGGTGTATAACCTAAAACCCTAATGTTGTATCACTATATATATATGTTATATTCTGTGGGATAGATAATAATACAAGAGAACAATTCCCTAAACCCTCTTGCTTTTGACACTCATGAGTATTATAGATTTTAGAAGATACTCTAATGACGTAGTGTGTAAATATGACGAGATCAAATGTTGTGTTCAATCAAATCTTCCCAATCAAAAATTCATATTCATAAAATATTCATTATGTGTGGTTCATCGTCATTTTGCATGCCATTAAGTAGTATATTCATCATTTTTCTTTTCGGTGGTTTTTACGAAACCAATCAATATGTTATATGTATATGTGAACGTTATCAAATGATATTGGTCTAAATGTTCAATTGACAATATACTGCAAATTGAAGAACAAAGCAAATAGTCAACAAGTCATAAATGACCTCAGAGAACAGCTAGAGGAAGCCATGACTACTGATTCCAGCCCCCAAACCCTCCTAGATAATCTAAACAGAAAGCTAGCTGTCGCATATCAAAAAGAAGAGGAGTTATGGAAACAATGCAGCCGTCAACTCTGGCTAGTATTTGGAGATAAGAACACCGGCTTCTTTCACGCTGCAACAAAGAGTTGAAAAGCTAACAATAATATTTCTGTCCTCGAATCAGAGCAGGGGATGCTATTTACGAAGAACATGAAATTGTTCACACCATCTCTTCCTATTACCAAGAACTTTTTACCTCTGCCGAAATCAAGAATGCTTGCTTCGACATCCATCCAAAAAAAGCACTAGGACCTGATTGATTCTCAGCAAGCTTCTACCAAACAATTTGGGATACACTCAGTGAGAAGGTAACAACGGAAATCCAAGCCTTCTTCATCTCTGGCTCCCTCCCTGCACACTTCAACCACACTCATGTTAGATTAATCCCAAAGATCACTAGCCCGAAACGAGTGGCAGACTATCGCCCAATAGCCCTTTGCTCGATCTTTTATAAGATCATTGCAAAAATTATCTCGAAGCGCCTACAACCTATCCTACAAACCTGTATCTCTCAGAACCAATCCGCTTTTGTCCTTGGTAGAGCAATCACGGATAATGTCCTCATCACTCACGAACCCCTCCATTATCTGAAACAGTCTATTGCACAAGAAAGAGTATACATGAGAATTAAAACTGACATAAGTAAAGCTTACGACAGACTAGAATGGAGTTTTATAGAGGAAGTACTAACCAGAATGGGTTTTCACCCCCAGTGGACAAACGTGATCATGCAATGCATCACCTCAGTGTTCTACTCCTACCTCCTTAATGGACAGGCAAAAGGTTTGGTGAAGCCAAGTCGAGGGATCAGACAAGGTGATCCGTTATCTCCTTACATCTTCATCCTATGTAGCGAAGTCCTCTCAGGTTTATGTAACAAAGCCCAAAACCATGGCAAACTACCTGGGATCCGTGTTTCAAAAGGGAGTCCACGGGTCAACCATCTTTTGTTCGCCGATGATACTATGTTTTTCTGTAAATCAGATAAAACCTAAGCTGCATGGAAACGGAAGCGGGTACGCGGAAGCAGAAGTGTTTGGAAGCGAGGAATCGATTTTTTCTAAAAAAAATTAGGAAGCGGGTACGTGTTAAAAGCGTATATATATATATATACCAAACATAATAGACAATAAAATGCAATACATTATTTGAACATAAAACACAAAAGACAATTTATAACTTGTATTATGCAAATTGGGTGATTTGTAGTTTATATAATATAATAATATTTGTTTTGGCCACGCAGAGGAACAAGAAGTAGGAAAAATAATTGAACTTTTAAAAATTGTTTTATTACATAATTGACCTAAGAAAAAAAGCCAAACGTGGAAAATATATGAAAAAGCATTCAACTAGTTGGGCTCCATGGGCCTCAATGGTTAAACAAAATTGGACCTCAAATTTAAAAGCAAAAAAAAATAACGTAGGTCGTCTTCTTCGTTTAGATTTGTCTGAAACAGAAAGAAACCACGATTCCGGATTTGTCAACTCACGATTCCAACTCAGAATCGTGCGCTCCCATGACGTTTTCGACCATCACTCTATAGGAATCACGCGATTCCAAGCGCTTCCGAACGTTTCCGTTTCCATTTTTGATTCCGGAGCGGGAATCAGAGCATCTCAGACGATTCCGTGTAACGTAGGATAAAACTAGTGTCAGACATCTAAAGTACATCCTACATAAGTATGAAGCAGCCTCAGGACAAAAGATAAACCAAGATAAATCCTCTGTTACCTTCTCAAGCAAAACCAAAAATGATATCAAAGAATGGGTAAAGCACGAGCTTGGCATCATCAAAGTAGGAGGACAAGGAAAGTATCTATGATTACCAGAATTGTTCGAAAGGAAAAAGAAGGATTTTTTTAGTATGATTGTGGACAGGATAAAGCAACGAGCCCTTAGTTGGGCTTCCAAGTTTCTATCCTCGGCTGGGAAGCTAACTTTGCTCAAATCAGTTCTTGGAGCAATGCCCTCTTACACAATGTCGTGCTTTAAACTTCCAAACTCCCTCTATAGCCACATCCAATCCGCTTTAACCCACTTGTGGTGGGATGAGAAACCTGATAAGAGAAAAATGTGCTGGATCGCTTGGAACAAGATGAAAAAATCTTTTAAAGATGGCGGTCTGGGATTCAGAGACTTACAGAGTTTCAATGACGCCCTTTTGGCAAAAATCAGTTGGCGTATCCTCATTCAACCTTCATGTCTCCTTGCAAAGGTTTTCCGGTAAATACTGTAAAACCACACCTTTCTTGGAGAGCCCTGTTCCAAATCATGCATCACACGGTTGGAGGAGTATATACATAGGAAGGGATTTATTAAAATCAAACTTGGGCAAGATAATTGGAACCAGTGAGACAACACCTGTTTGGGGAACTCCATGGCTCTTGTTAGACCACCCATTAGCTCCCCTCGGTCCTCCATCAAAAGATGATCAGCACCTGCGGGTTGCAGACCTGCTTCTCCCTCAGTCCAAGGAGTGGAACATCCCACTGATCAAAAGAACTCGTCCATTGTATAAGGAAAACATACTCCAATTAAAACCAAGCAAGCGGGGAGGATCAGACTCTTGGGCTTGGCTACCGACCTCTGATGGAACCTATTCCGCTAAGTCAGGCTACTACAAAGCTCTGCAAAAAAGACGGGTGGACAAAATTCACCATCTCTATCTGCAACTCAAAATCCGGAAAACCATTTCATGTGGAAAAAAGAGATATGGAACCTCAAGATCTCACCGAAAACAAAACTCCTTCTCTGGAAGGCCTCCCAAAACGCCCTCCCTATTGGTCATAACCTCCAAATTATGCAGATCACCACTGCCTCAGCTTGCCCGCACTGTGGGAGACTAGAAACTGAAGCCCATGTCTTCTTCCAATGTCCTTTTGTTGTAAGCTGTAACATCCGTGTTCCGGAAATAGAGTTTGAGTTATGTTGAATAAACCAAAAGAGTGAAATTTAATTAGTTTTGGTTTAATTAAATCTTGGTTTAATCTAACTAAACCAAAAAACCTTAATTCTCCTTCTTTTTGTCGACATTTGCTCCTCTTTTGTGCTTTGGTCGACATTTTCATCAGAGAGAGGGAGAGAAAAAGAGTTAAGTGTTGGTTATTTGGTGTAAAGGAGAAAGAGAAGGAGATCAAGCTTTTTCCTTAGAGTTAAGAGAGAAACAGAACTGTCAGAATTCGACTGGTCAAATCGTTTCTAAAAGTATTGATTTTTTGTAGAGTTGTAGCTAGGAGATTTTCGTACACTCTACTTTTTACAGAAGTGGATTTGGATTTAAACTCAAAGAGTTATTGGCAGTTTCGTGGGGCGTTTCGTATCAGTCGCGGATTGAGACCAGCGGGTGTTTCGGGATAGATTGCGGTTTAACCTGAGATCTGATCGTGCTGAAATTTTGTGAGAAACTTCGGGACGTCTAGGGCTAGCTTTTCACCGGAGGGATTTGATAGTTAACGGTTGGTTTGTATTTTAGGGTTTCGTCTTTGAGACTGTTATTTTATAATGTTTCTGTCCAGTTTTGCTATAAAGTCGTTTTTGGTTGTGTGGTTTGTTGTAGGGCGTTTTTGGGCTGTTGCAGACGTTAGGAGAGTCTCAACTTTTCATACTTGTTATAATCATGTCGAAAAGGTGAGTGCGTGACCATGAGCTTATCTAAGCGATTGGGTTGTATGACTTGTTTTGTGTGATGATGTCTAGGTGTGGTGAAAGTGTTATTGGTTGTTCTGTTTAAATGGTTGGTTTGTTATTTTTTTTATTTGTAGTTGTACTCTTGATTTGCTTGTGTGTATAGCTCGTAGATGGGAGGATCGCCTCACTGAGTATTTCTGGTAATACTCACGCATCTCATTGTGTTTGTGGTGCAGGTAGAGGCAAAGTGTGACCGTGGGATCATGGCAATGAAGAAAAGGATGTTCTAGTGTCTCGTTTGGTTGTTGTCTTTATTTTGTTAGGTTGCTAGAGTTGAGTCCTAAAATGTTGTTTAGGATTGCTGGTTCGATGGTTTATATTGATTGGATCTTTAGCTTATGATTTTGGAATTATTACTGTTTAATTGATATTGGTTTATTGGTTTTATTATTTCCGCTGTTTGGTATGATTGTGGTTAGGTGGCTAGTGGGTATGGGACCACTAGCTTAGATGTTTATTATCATATTATATTAATATATTTATTATTTATTATTTAAAAAACGGGTCGGGTCGTTTTAGTTTGGTATCAGATCCCTTATGGTTCTAGGGTTGGGTTCACTAGGTTTCTGTTGTGATGTTTAGGATTGCATGTCTTGATTGATTATGTGAGTTAGTCAATTGCGTGTGGCATGGAGTCCTAGAACATCCTCTTCGAGCCTTCAATGAGATTCCACGGTGAGTTATTGTTATGCTTCTTTGTGTGGTATTGATTTGTTTTATTCTTGTTAGCCTCTGTTCTTGGAAGATCAGTGGCTAAGGTGTTTGAGTTGTTGGTCGTGGACGGGGACGTGGTCGTGGTCATTGTCGGGCGGGTCCCGAGGCCAGCGAGTGTGTGGTCCAGAGTTCCACGAGGAGGTACGTCAGAGGGTCGCAAGCGTATCAGGAGGGATCAGAGGGGGTTAGCCGGTGAGCGTGCCGGGGGTGCTGGGAACCCAGGTGTGGGGTTGCAGCAGGTGGAGCGCAGGGTCGAGATGATCGCTTCGCGGATCTGTTGGCGTGCTGTTGGAGCGGTTACCGAGAGGGGTACCAGTGTAGGCTCCAGTTGTGCCGCATGTGGCGGGGTGCAGCCGAGGGCTGCGGATGTTGAGGACCTTCCATCTTATGTTAGGAGGATGGAGCAGTGGTAGATGGCAAGTGTGAGATTATTCTCAAGAGGTATCGAGCCTAGAGAGGCGATAGGTGGATATATGCAGTTGGAACAGATATTTTGCTGCTTAGTGGTTAATCCAGTTGGATACTAGAAGTTGAGTGGGCAGGTGGAACATTGCAATGTATACTCTGACTACATGAGGTACTTTGTGTCGAGAGATGTTTATAGTCGTTGAGGATTGTTGCTCCTGTTGGGATGGTGATTCTCCTGAATATCGATAGCTCGAGGGGCTATGGGCTCCGAGAGTGGCAGTGGGGACAATGTTCCCCTGAGGGGATGACTAGTTCCCCTGATACCGAGATCTTGAGGATTGTGGTCCAAGAGTGAGACGGTATAACTCGAAGACGCTGGTCTGAGAGTGAGATCGGTATGACTCAAAGGTTGCGACCTAAGAGTGGAAGAGTTGGGAGCAAGCAATGTATAGAACGTGGGTATAAACATAACGACATAATGTAGACCTCGAGAGTGAGGGTGGTTTAATCATGGATTTTAGGATTATGTTGGCTGGTGGGCCAGGGTTTTATGACCGGTGCGGTCAAGAATGTGTTGCTGAGGTGGCAAGATTGTTCGGTCGGTGGTGCTGGATTCCCGAGAAGGGGAGTTGCAGCAGGTAGGAGCCTGGAAAGGCATGTATGCCAGATATATAAGTTCACGAGAAGCCTTCATGGCAGGATAAACTAATCGTTGCGACGATGATGGATGAAGTTCATTGGAGATGGACAGGGTTGCTACATTTAGGGTTTTGGTAAGCTTGTTAGAGGGAATCAGTCAAGTGGTATTATTTAGCGGCCTGCAAGGCATTCGACATGGTGAATCGGAATATGTGAACGTATGGTACTTGTTTGTTTTATTACGCTCGTATTAATTTTCCCTAAGAGACAAGTTACTAGAGGTTCTTGTATGGACAATAGATGTTGATATTCGGGTGGTGGTGAGTTGATGTCAGCATACTTGATTATCACTTCATCGTGGGGAGCGTCGGTGTGGTCCGTCAAGTTGAAGGACGAGGTATGGGTTTATGAGCTTGTGGCGATGCCTTTCATGTTGACTAACGTGCCAGCATCGTTTATGAGATTGATGAATAGTGTGTTTCAGGAGTTTTTGGACGTGTCTGTCATCATTTTCATCGACGATATCCTGGTATATTCTAAGAGTCCTAAGGAGCATGCAGTGCATTTGAGGGGAGTTATGGAGAAGCTGCGGGAACAGAAGTTGTTTGCTAAGTTGAGCAAGTGCAGTTTTTGGCAGTGTGAGATGGCATTCTGGGCCATATTGTGTCTGCAGATGGGGTTTTTGTAGATCCGGAGAATATTCAGGCTATCAGAGATTGGCCTAGACCGCAAAATACCACAGAGATCAGGAGTTTTCTTGGATTGGCAGGATACTACATGAGATTCGTGCAGGGGTTTGCGAGCAGAGCACGTCCTATGACTAAGTTGACAGGGAAGGATGTTCCTTTTGTTTGCTCAGAGGAGTGTGAGGACGGCTTTACAAGCCTGAAGGAGATGTTGACTACTGCGCCAGTTTTGGCTTTGCCTGAGTAGGAAGAACCCTATGTGGTTTATACAGATGCATCCAAAGTTGGTTTGGGGTGTGTTCTGATGCAGCATGGGAAGGTGATTGCCTACGCTTCGTGGCAGTTGCGGAAGCATGAAGGCAACTATCATACTCATGATTTGGAGATGGGTGCTGTAGTTTTTGCCCTGAAGGTTTAGAGATCTTATCTTTATGGTGCAAATGTGCAGGTGTTTACAGATCATAAGAGCCTGAAGTATATATTCACTCAGCCTGAGCTGAATTTGAGGCAGAGGTGGTGGATGGAGCTTGTGGCGGATTATGATTTGGAGATAGCCTATCATCCTGGTAAGGCTAACTTGGTTGTAGATGCTCTGAGTCGGAAGAGGGTAGCTTTGGCTCAGGAGCAGGAGATGGAGTCTCTGGTAGGAGAGATCGGTGCGTTGAGTTTGTGTGTTGTGTCTCAGGAACCATTGGGTTTGGAGGCGGTAGATAGAGCCGATCTTATGAGCAGAGTGCGGTGGGCTCAGGAGGGAGATTTGGGGCTGGTGAATGCCTCAAAAGATGTTGATTCAGAGTATCAGGTCTCAGATAATGGTACTATCTTGGTGCACGGTCGGGTTTGTGTGCCCAAGGATGAGGAGTTGAGGGAGGAGATCCTGAGGGAGGTTCATGGGAGCAAGTTTTCTATTCATCCAGGAGCGACTAAGATGTACCGTGATCTCAAGAGGTACTATCATTGGGTCGGGATGAAGAAGGATGTAGCTAGTTGGGTCGCGAGGTGCGATGTGTGTCAGCTAGTGAAGGCCGAACATCATGTTATAGGAGGGTTACTGAAGAGTCTTCCCATTACGGAGTGGAAGTGGGATATGATTACTATGGACTTTGTGGTAGGTTTGCCAGTGTCTAGGACGTTTGATGCTATTTGGGTCATTGTGGACCAGTTGACTAAGTCGGCACATTTTCTGGCCATTAAGAAGACTGATGGAGCAGCGGTCTTGGCTAATAAGTATGTGAGGGAGATAGTCGGATTACATGGGGTGCCAGCGAGTATTGTGTCTGATAGAGATTCTAAGTTCACTTCGGTGTTCTGGAGAGCGTTTCAGGCAGAGATGGGCACTAAGGTGCATATGAGTACAGCTTATCATCCCCAGACAGATGGACAGTCACAGAGGATGATTCAGACGCTGGAGGATTTGCTGAGGATGTGTGAGTTGGATTGGGGAGGCCATTGGGCAGATCACTTGAACTTGGTGGAGTTTGCTTACAACAACAGTTATCAGGCGAGTATTAAGATGGCTCCCTATGAGGCTTTGTATGGGAGGTCGTGTCGTACACCGTTATGCTGGACTCAGGTGGGGGAGAGGAGCATTTACGGGGCAGATTTTGTTCAGGAGACCTCTGAGAAGATTCGGGTTCTCAAGCTGAACATGAAGGAGGCTCAGGATAGGCAGAGGAGTTATGCTGATAGGAGGAGGAGAGATCTTGAGTTTAAGGTGGGAGACAGGATGTATCTCAAGATGGCCATGTTGCAGGGTCCGAACAGGTCATTGTCAGAGACTAAGTTGAGTCCGAGGTACATGGGTCCGTTCAGAGTGATTGAGCGGGTGCGACCGGTAGCATATAGGCTGGAGTTGCCTGAGGTTATGCGTGCGTTCCACAAGGTGTTCCACATTTCTATGTTGCGGAAGTGTCTCCGTGAGGGAGAGCAGGTGTTGGCTAAGATTCCTGAGGATCTTCAGCCTAACATGACTTTGGAGGCGAGACCAGTGAGTGTTCTCGAGAGGAGGATTAAGGAACTTCAGAAGAAGAAAATTTCTTTGATGAGAGTCCTGTGGGATTGTGATGGTGTTGAGGAGCAGACGTGGGAGCCTGAGGCAAAGATGAAGGCAAGGTTTAAGAAGTGGTATGAGAAGTAAGCCGCGACTTGAACTTGTCTAGCTAGGTCCCATCTGTAATTCGTGGCTAAAGCGGGAATGGAATATTCCAGCCCATCTCTCTTGTTTACTTGGTCGCTTGGAATGGTTGGTTGTGCGACTAAGTAACAAGATGAGGTGGTGCTCGGGGTACAAAGTTTACGTGAGTTGGGATTTTGGAGGAAAGTTTCCTGAAATAGAAGTTGCCTAAAGTGGAAAGTTTCCAAAAGTGAAAAGTGGTAAAAATGGAAAGTTTTACGGGAGTTAAAAATTTGTCCATTTTAGTGGAAGAAGCCGTGGAGGGGCTTGTGTGGCTTTAGTGGCAGACTTTTTAGTCATTTTGTAGCCTTAGTGGCAGACTCTTTAGTCATTTTGTAGCCTTAGTGGCGGACTTTTTAGTCATTGTGTGGCCTTAGTGGCGGTCTTTCGAGACATTGTGTGGCCTTTGTGACAGGCTGTTTAGCCAGATGTGTGGCTTTTGTGGCGGGCTGTTTAGCCAGATGTGTGGCCTTTGTGGCGGGCTGTTTAGCCAGTTGTGTGGCCTTTGTGGCGGGCTGTTTAGCCAGAGTGCCTGTTTAGGCGGTCCTTCGGGACAGATGGCCTTGGTGGCGGTCCTGTTTAGGACATTTGTTTGGCCTTGGTGGCGGTCCTGTTTAGGGCAGATTGTTTGGCCTTGGTGGCGGTCCTGTTTAGAACATTTGTTTGGCCTTTGTGGCGGCCCTTGTGGCAGTGAGATGATCCATGTGTGGTCATGAGGTATCCCAGTGAGGGGATATGTGGTTGGTAAGACATTGAGATGTCTTACGCGAGCCACAAGAAGGAAACCTGGATAGGGATAGGACTCGGACGTGTTCAGAATTGTTTGCTCGCGACTCTTGGGGGACTTAGGTTCTCCTAGTACTGCCATATTCTGAGACTTTGTGGCTTGGGAGTATGGTTGGTATATCGACTTCGGATGACGATCTGGGGGCGCGCTGTAGGGTGGCAACCCGAGAGACGAGTATTGGACTTTCTTATATATTATGGCATGCAGGCTTCGGCCTGATGAGGAGCCAATATTATGGCATGCAGGCTTCGGCCTGATGAGGAGCCAATAAAAACTCAAGGTTTAGGCCTGTGAGTAAAGGAAAGTCCAAAAGTCAAGAGCAAATGACGCCTGGAGCGTGAGTATATCGCCTAGAGGTAACCTTCTGTAGATCAGTCGGAGGAGTGCGGGCCGTGGAGACGGTTGCACGTGAGTCCTTGGCTGATGGTTGTTCGAGATTCGAGGACGAATCTAGATTGGTGGGAGAGAATTGTAACATCTGTGTTCCGGAATTAGAGTTTGAGTTATGTTGAGTAAACCAAAAGAGTGAAATTTAATTAATTTTGGTTTAATTAAATCCTGGTTTAATCTAACTAAACCAAAAACCCTTAATTCTCCTTCTTTTTGTCGACATTTGCTCCTCTTTTGTGCTTTGGTTGACATTTTCATCAGAGAGAGGGAGAGAAAAAGAGTTAAGTGTTGGTTATTTGGTGTAAAGGAGAAAGAGAAGGAGATCAAGCTTTTTCCTTAGAATTAAGAGAGAAACAGAACTGTCAGGATTTGGGAGAAGGAGGATTCGACTGGTCAAATCGTTTCTAAAGGTATTGATTTTTGGTAGAGTTGTAGCTAGGAGATTTTTGTACACTCTCCTTTTTACAGAAGTGGATTTGGATTTAAACTCAAAGAGTTATTGGCAGTTTCGTGGGGCGTTTCGTATCAGTCGCAGATTGAGACCAGCGGGTGTTTCGGGATCTATTGCGGTTTAACCTGAGATCTGGTCGTGCTGAAATTTTGTGAGAAGTGTCGGGACGTCTAGGGCTAGCCTTTCACCGGAGGGATTTGATAGTTAACGGTTGGTTTGTATTTTAGGATTTCGTCTTTGAGACTGTTATTTTATGATGTTTCTGTCCAGTTTTGCTATAAAGTCGTTTTTGGTTGTGTGGTTTGTTGTAGGGCGTTTTTGGGCTGTTGCAGACGTTAGGAGAGTCTCAACTTGTCATATTTGTTATAATCATGTCGAAAAGGTGAGTGCGTGACCATGAGCTTATCTAAGCGATTGGGTTGTATGACTTGTTTTGTATGATGATGTGTAGGTGTGGTGAAAGTGTTATTGGTTGTTCTGTTTAAATGGTTGGTTTGTTATTTTTTTTATTTGTAGTTGTACTCTTGATTTGCTTGTGTGTATAGCTCGTAGATGGGAGGATCGCCTCACTGAGTATTTCTGGTAATACTCACGCATCTCATTGTGTTTGTGGTGCAGGTAGAGGCAAAGTGTGACCGTGGGATCATGGCAATGAAGAGGAGGATGTTCTAGTGTCTCGTTTGGTTGTTGTCTTGATTTTGTTAGGTTGCTAGAGTTGAGTCCTAAAATTTTGTTTAGGATTGCTGGTTCTATGGTTTATATTGATTGGATCTTTAGCTTATGATTTTGGAATTATTACGGTTTAATTGATATTGGTTTATTGGTTTTATTATTTTCGCTGTTTGTTATGATTGTGGTTAGGTGGCTAGTGGGTATGGGACCACTAGCTTAGATGTTTATTATCATATTATATTAATATATTTATTATTTATTATTTAAAAAAAAACGGGTCGGGTACCTTTTAAGGAACAATTTAACCCTGAAGCCATCCTCTCCTTCAGGTTAGGACTAACCGAATCTACAAAGCTCCTCTGCCTCCCACCTACTGGAATCGTGATAGGTCCTCTTGCACCTTGGATCCTCTAGACCCTCTGGACAGCCCGAAATTGCCTAATTTTTGACAAGATCCAACCCCAAACTGAAGATATTGTATTTCTAGCTATCTTCCGAGCGAAGGAATGACAGGAAGCTCAACAGACTCAAGCCTATCGGACATCACTGCAAGGCAGATCCCTGATCTCTGTACCGCGAACTGCCCAACCCTCCCTGAACCAAATTACCTGTTTCACTGATGCAGCTTGGAGAGATAACGGGAACACGGGATGCGAGTGGATCTTCAAAGATCAATCCGGCGCTATTCTGCTACAAGGAGCATCCACTGCAACTCACATCCGATCACCCCTGATGGCCGAAGCACTAGCAACTCTCTTGGCGCTGGGAGTTGCTATTGAATCGGGTTTCAACCAAATTATATTTGCTTCAGACTCGCAGATGATAGTCCAAGCATTCAATCGTAAGACCTTCCCAAAAGAACCTCGCGGGCTTCTATGTGATACCCACTCTCTATCGTCTCAATTCGATCTGTGTAATTTCTCTCATATCCCTAGACTCGATAATCACCAAGCTGATGCTATCGCGAAAAATGCCCTAAGGGGCTTCTGTATCACAACTGATTAAGTTTAATTAAAGTATTTTGTTTGCCAAAAAAAAAAAGTCTCGGATCACAATTTTGGAGGAATTATTAACTTATGGACATAACTCTATCTTTTTGTCACTTAAAGGACAAAAAAAAAAAAGAGAAATAAGTCTAGATGTTTTGATATTCTTGATGCTAACATAGATAAACATATGTGCAAACATCAACCATGCGTTTGGATTATAAGACCTAGTGGATCATGTAGATTAACAAGTCAGGAATATGTTTCCAATTGAATGTTATAGTTGGTCAGCATTTTTCTTTTCTTTCTACAAATAAAAGATATTTCTATTTTTGAAACAACCCGACCCGTTTTTTTAATCATAATTAAGTATTCCATAATACGTAATTAAACATCAAACCACAAATCATCATTAAACCAACCACAATCATTATGCACAGCGGAAACATACCAATAACAGAAACATTCCTAACCATTCTAACCAACAACCTAGCATGCTACTAAACCGGGTCTCAACATTAATAAACATATCCAAGACCAACAACACATAACTGAGACTCTAGATCATCCTCCTCCTCATCGCCTTGATTCCACGATCACACTTTGCCTTTACCTGCACCACAAACACAAATTGAGATGCATGAGTATTGTCATAAACACTCAGAGAGGCCATTCTCCCATCTACTGGGCTATACACATTAGCAACTGAGATTCTATTGTGAAGGCAAACTAACAAAACACAACAACACATCATACCAAGAAAACAAGTCTCGGTTAAGTTCGGTGTCAACCGACGCTAGGTCGGTGTCGACCGACGCTAGGTCGGTGTCGACCGACGCTAGGTCGGTGTCGACCGACGCTAGGTTGGTGTCGACCGACACAGACTCGACCATGGTGTCGACCGACACACAACTGGTGTCGATCGACACCGCCTTCGCAGACACGATCTGAACAAAAAAGAACGTCAAACCTCGTTCCAAATTGCTTCCAATCCGCTCCAAACTCTCCCAAACGCTTCAGGAACCTATGGAGACATAAACCAACCAACCCACGCAAGCAAAACACCACAAACAACAAAGAACAACCACAACCAAAGAGATCTCAGGATTAGATCAGCCATGGTCAAACACTCCCCTCTTTTGAAGGAAGATTTGCAGGAAACAACACTTTAAGAAGCTTCTCCTTCGTTCCCAGCAACAATTCTCCCTTCCATAGCACATATCTCACCAAAAACCCCCAGAACAAGCCAAAAACCTCTCAACTCATAAGTTCTCTCCTTTCTCTCTTTTCTTCTCTGAAGCGGCGACAGAACACTAAAACCATCGACCTGGGTCGCTTCTCCACTTATATACCCGGTTTAGACAATCCAAATAACCAAACCAACCCAAAAATTGCGAATTAAAACAATCTGGTCGAACCAGAAAAGCTGGTGTCGATCGACACACTCATTATCTCCCTTTAGGATTGAAAAGCTGGTAACCATTATGTTTGTACAAAAAGGGTCTATGACCAACCAATCGAAGTTGAAAAATTAGAAAAAAAATTAATTTGACATAAATATAGAAATAATAGAAAATTATAAGCAAGATAATATATGAATTCCAAATAAAACAATGTGACATAAATATGAATTCCAATCAAAAAGTTTTACCAATAGAACAATGTTGAAAGCAATATTTTTGCATAAATTATTTTGTTAGATGAAAAATATGAGACGATCTATGTTTATATAGAAGTGAGTAGTTACAAAATTAAAAATTAATAATTAACTGTATATTTTCCTTAATCCCTTTTCTATTTTTTTTGTAGAATTAATAATTTAAAATTAAAAATAAATGTTATAATTTTAAATTTTATGAAATCTTATTATATATATATATTAACTTTTACACATGTCAAAATCTCAGATTGATATAAACTTGACACATGTCAAAATCTTATTAGTGGCTAACTTTCAAAACCCAACTTTTTTTTTTTTTTTTTTGTCAAAACCCAACTTTATATAATAAGATATATGTATATTTAAACTAATCATATGCAGCTTATGTCATTTTTAATATGATTATTTTTTTCAAGCTGTTAATGGAAACAGTATAATGCTTAATTCATGCTCTTCCACTTTCACATAGGTTACTTTTTATTTTAGTCTTTTATTCAACCACAAGTAAAAATGTTAATTCATTTCATATATATTACATTTACTCAATCATATAAAGAAAAATTAGGATGAACTAAAAAACATTTAGGCTGAACTAAAAAAAAAACTTAAATCAAGTAAGATTATGAAGCAAGTCAATGACAAAAAGAGAACCAATACTTATTTTTTAAAAAATCTATCAATATTACAAACATGATAAAATAACTGCTTAATAAAATTATTATGCATTGAGAAAAATTTTATACTAAATGTGAAAGTAGATACTTTAACAGTTTCAATAAATATGAGGACAAAAATTTTTGAAAATGATAAACAATATAAAATGATAAATAAATTTAAAGTTTTTTTTTTAAGAAATCAAGAATTAAATTCTACTAAACACATAGCCCACGCATGCAACTATCTAGTAACATATATTGTCTAGTATCACAATAATGTTTTCTTGGCATAACATTGCAACAAAAATGACTTAAGAACCTTACTAGAAGAGTCGACAGTATTCTAACATTTTATCCGTAAAAAAATTTATTCCGTATTCATATCCTTTGGAAGCATCTTTTTAAAAATTCTAACATAGAATATTGATCGTTAGCCTAATTATAGAAATCATTTAAACATATCATTATCCCACATAAAATGCAAATATACAAAGTTTCATGAACATTTTTAATGCTATGTCGTTACAATGGGGTTGTCTAAGCGCATCACCTGCCATAATAGAATTTCCGACCAAGTCAAGAGTGCTTAGATGGTGAAAAAGTTAAACCCGGCAATGAATATCCGTTATGAAACTGACTTTCTTTGTGGTGTATGAATGAATGATGTATAGAATGATGATGTATGGAATGAATAGAAGTCAGGGTGTTTCAATTCCCCTTATGCAGTTGCAGTATAAGAGGTGTCAATCCTATCTGAGTGATTGTGAACAATTAAGATGTGCATATGAGTCTAAGTCAAGCCAATTGTAAAGATTGTTTGTCACTAACAATCCTAAAATGAGATATGAAATGCAGAAAGTAAAAACAACTAGAACAGGATACTAAATGCAAACAGAACAAACAACTTGAAGCTATAATGAAACTAGAACAAAGATAGAAACTATGCTAATGAACTAATGCAAGACAAGTAATGAACAGGAAACTACGTGAATGCAATGGAAATGAAACAGGAATGAAACAAGACAATCACAAATCAAAAACACAAGTTCTGGGGATGAACTCGAGCAGCACTCGACCGAGTGTAGGTCGAGTGGGTGGTCGAGCTAGACTTAAACGTGAAAACAGAGCAACACAAGAAAAACAGAGCAATGCTAAAACCAATCAAACAACAAACAAGCAATGATATTTAGACTAGGATTTCAATAAACAAAGAAGGCCTTGAGGAGGGATTCATGGGCTGAGCTAATCATTGTGGTTATCTAACTTTGTCAACAAATCTCAAGCAAACATTGAGTTGATCTCTAGACATACTATTCTAATACATGTTTAATCCACTCTCATGGCAAGAAACAATCAAACCTATGCAATTCTAGACTTGTTCTCACAAAGAAAAGAATCTACACAAGCAGGCATTAAGCAATACATCTCAAACCAAACAAGACTCCTAATCTCTTAGCAAGCCTAATGGTAAGCTCTAGATCTAGCCTTATCTATGCTCCTTAGACATTGGTGTGATGCTAAGATGCTTGAAATCAAACCCTACCCTCTCAGATATAGGATCAGCATTAAGATCATCTAGCCTAGAAGAGATCTACAACAATCAAGCTTGACCAAATCAAACAAACCACAAGATCAGCCCAGCCTAACCCATCCTCAAGGTCCTAAACAAACTACTCACAAGAACACATGGTGAAATATGTCAAAAACCCAGAAAATAATGAAACTTGCATCATTAGAGAGATGAAACAGAGATCTACAATATTGATGAAGGAATAAAACTCGAAATCTTAATACTTTGAAAGTTATGAAACAAACAAAATATAAGAATCTAGTCTTTCTCTCTCAAACAAGTACAAGATCTAAAAATAAAATAAAAGTGCAAAAGAAATAATATCTAAAAAAGGTAAAAACTAGGTTTTAGACTCTCTAAAAAGCTGGACTCTTTTGTGGCTGCAAGTACAAGGGCCTTATATAGGAGGTGAGGTGGAAGCCCTAAAAATACAAAAATTCAAAGTGGTCAACGGCTCGGTCAACTCGACCAGTGCTCGGTCGAGTGGCTGGTCGAGCTGGCTTCTCTCGTGCATTCTCCACTCGGTCGAGTCCTCCTCAGCACACGGTCGAGTGGTGGTCGAGTGATGCGATCGAGTTGGACTCCGGACCTTGATTCTACAGCCTTAACTCTCTTGTTTTCTCCTCAGGACAGCTTCACTTCTCCTCAGCATTGCTTCCATGCTCCTTAAGCTCCAAAATCACCTGTTTATGCATGAAAAGATGCAAATTCAATGCAACTACACTCTAATGCATGATTAGTCCTAAAGCTACACAATAATGGCCTAAATGGATAGCAAAAGATGCAAAAGTTGTGAATAAACTAAGGGAAAACAAGGTAAAATATATGAACATCAACACCCCCAAACTTAGTCTTTGCTTGCCCTCAAGCAAATAATCAAAGACAAAAGAAAGTAGGTGAGGTTTGAAAGTGGGATCTCAGCTCCTAAAGCTTGCAAATAGACTATCTAGAATCAATGTCCAAGTTACTAGTACCATGATGCAAGTTGAATGAGCTATACTTAAAGACTTTAGACAAGCATATCACAACCTTCACTGATTTGAGCCATAGACATCCACATGCATTCAAATCAACCATTTCCTTTAACATTCATTAATCAAGAACATGAATCAATTCTATGCAATGCTTAAACTCATTTGGCTTGGCAGTAAAAGGTTTAGAGACAATGATGGTCTCTTTTTTAAAGTAGGGCTTATCAATATCAAGTTTCTCTCATAAAAAATGAATTGAGCTTTAGAAGAATGCTAAAGGTAAGAACACTTAGACACATACAAGAACAAAACCTTGTCTACCCAAAGGCACCCAAAGTGTTTATCCTATCAATCTAAACCCAATTGGTCCTAGTGCTACCCTTTAACTTCTTTTCTTCTTTTTCACCCTTTTCTCTTTTGGTTTTAAAGTCTTAGGAGAGGTTTCTTATTTGATCTTTCTAGTGGAATGGGGGATTCTTACTTATTTGCTATGGCTCTCTTTTCTTCTTATTCTTAAGACATATAAGCATTTTGCTAGACTTCTCTTTCCTTTCTTTCTTTTCTTTAACTAGAACCATCTTTAAACAACCTTATTCTTCCCATTCTTTCACTAGACTTTAAATTTTCTTAAACACATTCCCCTCCTAAAGACTATAACCTTTTCTTTCTCTTTTTCCTTTTTTCTTTTCATAATAGCCAAGTCCCAAACCCAACAAGTGAACCACCTAGTCCTATCTAGTTTGAAAAATGCAAACTAGAACTACACAAGGCTTTACTCTTGTCAGTTCAAACCTAACACTTTCTACCAAGCTCAATCCCAAAAATAGGCCTCACACACACAAGAATAAACATGGCTTGAAAGAAGGTTTGGTTTAGGGGTAGGGGAACTGGTTCTTAATGAGGAAATCAGCTACTTGGATCAACAAGAGTGGTAAAAAGGAAGAAGATGATCCAAATATGTATGTGGTATCCATGAGTTTAAAGCATTGCACACATTGATAATTAAAAGTCAATATTAGGTTCTTATAAATAGGAAATGGTTTCAAATCTCAACATGCTTCAATTTAGACCAAATGCAATGTAGGAATTCAAGGCCTGGTTCAATCTTATTCTAACCACTCAACTAGCATCAAAGTACTATTAACTTGGGCATTGATCCTAGTCTAGTGAATAAACAAGCTAATAAGGGAATACTCATCATAGATCCCTAATGCAAGTACTATACAATCCTACATGAAACATGGTAAACAAGATCCTAATGTGCAGTGCAAACTACATGAACACTCTTTTTTTTTTTATAAAGATTTTTGCAAAAATTTTCAAATTTTTAGGGTTTTTCTATGCCTTAGATGCTATGCAAGTATTAACATGATTATGCTAAAAATTTGAAATAAGAATCACAAAACACAATGTCAAATGCTATCTCAAACCCTCCCCCAAACTTAAATCACACAGTCCCTGTGTGAAAGAAATTTGAGTGAGGATTCAAGATGAAAAACAAAAAACAAAACACAATGTCAAATGTTATGATATCTACAAGGGAAGGTGATAGTGGTACCTTAGGGATTGTGGAAGTAGTTGTCCACATACATCTGCATGCTGTCATAGGAGTAGTTGGGGTCTTGTTGGTGACTTGGAGGTGGAGATTGGGGCAGCTCGACGATGGGGATCGACCGGGACTCGGTCGAGTACGTGCTCTAGTGGGGAGGTCGAGCTGGACCACGTGTCTTCTTTTCCAAGTCTAAATCTCTCCTTACCCAACTACATTCTCATTAAACAGCCTGCCCAACACAAACATAAAACAAAAATATCAAAACTACAAGGAAAATAAAGCATATGTACAATGATACCTTAGGGACTTCCTCCCTAGTGAGCTTGTTTAAAGTCACTAAGCTTGACTTTTGATGCCTTTTCAGGCTTGTTTTAGAGACCAAGTAGGTGATGAAATCCCCCCTGGTTCTACTTGGTAACCTTGGTGTTCCTTCTTGATCACTACTTCTTTAGCACTTGAACCATGTTTCTTCTTAAACTTGAGTCTTGGTCTTGCCTTCTTCAAAGACCTCTTGGTGAGCTGAACTTGAAGACCCTTCACTAAACCAGCTAACACTTGAACTGAATCCATTAGATGTTGAACTAATTCTTCATGAGATGAGACCTTAGCTTTTGAAGTCTCTTCTTCTCTCAAAACCTCAAAATCAGCCTTATCTTCAATCTTAAATGGTTGACCTCCAATGGTTGGTTGGTTAGATGGATCTGTAATATCAAAGTTCATGGTCAAACCTTCAGCTATGTTCAACCTTATCAGCCCCTCCTTAACATCAATGATTGCTCCTGCTGTGGCAAGGAATGGTCTCCCAAGCAAGATTGGATCCTCTACCTCCTTATCCATCTTTATTATGATGAAATCAGTGGGAATTCTTGCCTTGCCTATCTTGACTAGGAGGCTCTCCAATTTACCAACTACATCTTTGTGTGAACCATCAGCTAGACTTATGTAGAGATTGCTTGGCTTGAATTCAGTGTGTCCAAGCTTTTCTGCTATAGAGTAGGGCATGACACTAACAGATGCTCCAATATCACACAAGCATTTGTGGAAGTGAAGGTAGCTGATGGAGCAAGGTAGATTGAATGGACCTGGATCTTCAAGTTTTGTTGGTACAATAGCTTTCCCAATCTCTTTCAAATCCTTCATGTCTTGGTCTTGAGCCTTCTGCTTGGATAATTCAAGAAGCATGTCCTTGAGTGCAGGATGGTGAGCATATTTTTCCAAAGGAGGTCCTCTATCTTCCTCCTTCTCCTCAATGACAACCTCTTGTTGAATGGCCAATACTTTCTCTTGTTGCAAAGCCATCATTTCCTTTCTCTCAATGATTTCCCTTAGTTCCTTCAGCTTCTGTGCCTTGAAACGTCCTGGGAATGGTAGAGGCGGTTTGTAAGCAGGAGGAATGTACTTAGCAGGCTTAACAGTTTCTGTGTTCTCAGCTCGATCGACCACTCGATCAGGCACTCGGTCGAGTGCAGGCTCGAGCACATGGTCGAGTGCACTACCGGATTCAGTCTGCTTTGCACAAACTTCACTCTGAGCTTCAAGAAATGACCAATCCTCCCCAGCTTGAACTTCACTGTCCTCAGTGACTTCTGCCTCATTGAGATGAATGGCCTTGGCAGTGCATTCCCTTGGGTGTTGAAGTTGGTTTGGTGTAGGAGAGGAAGTAGAAGTCATGCAACTCTCCATGTTCGTGATTGTAGAGCTCAGTCTCTCCAACTGGTTATTCACTCCAGTAGAATAAGAATTCAACGTTTGGTGCAGCTCAGCAAACTACCTTGCTTCCTCAATCTGCTTAGTGGCTTGCCCAAGCAACAGTTGTTGCATCATAGCTCTTAAGTCAGGTTCTTGAGCTTGTGAGGTCTGGAACCATGGAGAGGGATACAATTCAGCCTGGTATACTGGTTGATGTTGCATGGGTATGTAATTGAACATACTGTTGTTGTACATCATTACTGACTCGAACAGGTACTCGGTCGAGCGCAGGCTCGAGTGGGTGGTCGAGTCGACTGGGAAGTAATGGCTATTTGGATCCGGCTTCTGGCTCGCTCAAGTGCTCGATCACAGCTCGGTCGAGTTGGTGGTCGAGCTGGTACTTGAAACCCAATCACAGACAAGCAGTAGAAGAAACGAGATCAGTAGTGAACAAGTGGATAAACGAACTTAATCTTAGACTTCTTTTGATCCTAATTGTCACAAAAACACACTCAAATGGGCAACGGCGCCAAATTGAAACTGACTTTCTTTGTGGTGTATGAATGAATGATGTATGGAATGATGATGTATGGAATGAATAGAAGTCAGGGTGTTTCAATTCCCCTTATGCAGTTGCAGTATAAGAGGTGTCAATCCTATCTGAGTGATTGTGAACAATTAAGATGTGCATATGAGTCTAAGTCAAGCCAATTGTAAAGATTGTTTGTCACTAACAATCCTAAAATGAGATATGAAATGCAGAAAGTAAAAACAACTAGAACAGGATACTAAATGCAAACAGAACAAACAACTTGAAGCTATAATGAAACTAGAACAAAGATAGAAACTATGCTAATGAACTAATGCAAGACAAGTAATGAACAGGAAACTACGTGAATGCAATGGAAATGAAACAGGAATGAAACAAGACAATCACAAATCAAAAACACAAGTTCTGGGGATGAACTCGAGCAGCACTCGACCAAGTGTAGGTCGAGTGGGTGGTCGAGCTAGACTTAAACGTGAAAACAGAGCAACACAAGAAAAACAGAGCAATGCTAAAACCAATCAAACAACAAACAAGCAATGATATTTAGACTAGGATTTCAATAAACAAAGAAGGCCTTGAGGAGGGATTCATGGGCTGAGCTAATCATTGTGGTTATCTAACTTGGTTAACAAATCTCAAGCAAACATTGAGCTGATCTCTAGACATACTATTCTAATACATGTTTAATCCACTCTCATGGCAAGAAACAATCAAACCTATGCAATTCTAGACTTGTTCTCACAAAGAAAAGAATCTACACAAGCAGGCATTAAGCAATACATCTCAAACCAAACAAGACTCCTAATCTCTTAGCAAGCCTAATGGTAAGCTCTAGATCTAGCCTTATCTATGCTCCTTAGACATTGGTGTGATGCTAAGATGCTTGCAATCAAACCCTACCCTCTCAGATATATGATCAGCATTAAGATCATCTAGCCTAGAAGAGATCTACAACAATCAAGCTTGACCAAATCAAACAAACCACAAGATCAGCCCAGCCTAACCCATCCTCAAGGTCCTAAACAAACTACTCACAAGAACACATGGTGAAATATGTCAAAAACCCAGAAAATAATGAAACTTGCATCATTAGAGAGATGAAACAGAGATCTACAATATTGATGAAGGAATAAAACTCGAAATCTTAATACTTTGAAAGTTATGAAACAAACAAAATATAAGAATCTAGTCTTTCTCTCTCAAACAAGTACAAGATCTAAAAATAAAATAAAAGTGCAAAAGGAATAATATCTAAAAAAGGTAAAAACTAGGTTTTAGACTCTCTAAAAAGCTGGACTCTTTTGTGGCTGCAAGTACAAGGGCCTTATATAGGAGGTGAGGTGGAAGCCCTAAAAATACAAAAAGTCAAAGTGGTCAACGGCTCGGTCAACTCGACCAGTGCTCGGTCGAGTGGCTGGTCGAGCTGGCTTCTCTCGTGCATTCTCCACTCGGTCGAGTCCTCCTCAGCACACGGTCGAGTGGTGGTCGAGTGATGCGGTCGAGTTGGACTCCGGACCTTGATTCTACTGCCTTAACTCTCTTGTTTTCTCCTCAGGACAGCTTCACTTCTCCTCAGCATTGCTTCCATGCTCCTTAAGCTCCAAAATCACTTGTTTATGCATGAAAAGATGCAAATGCAATGCAACTACACTCTAATGCATGATTAGTCCTAAAGCTACACAATAATGGCCTAAATGGATAGCAAAAGATGCAAAAGTTGTGAATAAACTAAGGGAAAACAAGGTAAAATATATGAACATCACGTTCACTATCCAATTTACATATATTTTTTTAAAACCTCATATGTTATTTTCAAATGTTAATTTTGTGATACAACCTTAGCTTCGTCTTCTAAAAAAACATAATGTACTTTAAATATGATGATCTGTCAATGTTTTGGGTTAAAAGCATTTTCTATTGATGAAATCTCAAGCTTGTTTTATATTTTACTTTTTTTTATCATGTTATAGAATTGTAGCTCCAGTTGATAATATGTCTTCTAAGATATGCACTTTTCGTAGTGGCTTACATGTCACTTTTTGTAATAGCTTACATGTCATTTTTCTATATTTTGTGGCCATTGATTTTATCTTTTTAGATGGATTATTTTTTCACGAGCTTGTTTTATAGTTTTCCAAACAAAGTGTCAACTTTACAATGTCTTCATTTTTGATCAAAAATTTTAAGTTGGGTTGAGTAATTAATCTTTTATTTTTCTTTAAATGAAGTTTAATAATAAATTTTTGTAGTACATGTTTCTTAGAAACTAATGTTTCATTTCAATTTTATTTTTATGTTTAGAATCTTATAAATACAATTACATAAATTGTTTTTTACTCTACCATGCATTAATATCTTACTTCCATTTTAAAACTCATTACCCGTTCTAATTTTGGAATATGATAATTTTTGGTTAAATTTGAATAATAAAATTATTATGAAAACAAATTCATAGTACTTTTTTTAGTATTTTCAAATTTTCATTTATGTTACTTAATTCATTTTAATATAGTTATTATTTTTACTATTTACTAAAATAAATTTATATTATTGTTTCTACTATTTTAAAGTTTAATTGATTTTACTTAATTTGTTTTTAATCTATTTTTACTATTATTAATTACTAGATTAGGACCCGCCCGATGTGCAGGTTTAGATTTTTTAAAATAAAATAAAATTTAACAAAGAATATAAAATAAATATTTTTAGTAAGTAAAAACTATCTATAAAAATAAATTAATACACGGAGTTGTCCAATGTGATATTTGGTGTAAATAGTGTGATTATGCGGTTGAGATTATTAATCATGTTTTCTTTGAATACCCTCGCTCAGAGGGTTTTCTATATGAGTCGGTGTACTCGAATTTGGATTTTGTTTTCTGGAAAGGTGCCTCTCAACAGGGTAATCCTGATCAACTTTTTCAATTACCATAGAATTTATGGGCAATCTGCAAGACCATAAAGAAAAAAGTTTTTCAACGTTTAGAGATTGAGGCAAATGATTTTGGACGGTAAGTTATCCTGGGAAGAGGCGCCCTCTTTTACGATATCATGCCAGCTCCATCCCCGTCTTCGGATGTCCAGGTTTCTTCACATGGTTGTCAGATTAATGATTCTTGGAAAGCAACCAATGTGCATTCAGGATTGGGCTGGTAGTGTTGCGTTGGTGAGGAGCGAACCTTGTTGTTGGGGGCCAAGTGTCTAAGACGGAGCCCCTCCCCTACATTCGGAGTTAGAAGCATTGTTGTCGGTCATGGAGAGGATACATGCTGCAGGGATCGCTTGTCAACATTTCGAGACTGATTGTGCTGAGTTACTAAATATTGTGCAGTCCCTGAAGATTGGTCGTCCTTCTCCAACCTGCTCGATGAGTTTAACTCGCTGGAGTCCTTCCCACAATTCTATATCTCTTGGATCCCGCGTGCGTCAAATACGAAGGCAGATTGTCTTGCCCGTGCTTCGCGTTCTATTATCTCTGAAGTTTCTTTTGTAAACCCCTTCCCTCTAGCTTGGATAACTAACCGAGGAATTTCCTATTAGTTTATTGTTTGGTTGAAAAAAAAGTAAATGAGTTAAAAGTTATTAAAATAAAATTAAATTTAACAAAGAATATAGATTTAATTCTTTTCATAAATAACTCTTTTCATAAGTAAAAACAATGTATAAAAGTAAAGAGATAAACTTTTAGTTATAGAAAATAGTTATTTTTTTTGCTATAATACACTAATGTATATCTATTTACAAATCTACTATATACATTACCACTAAAAGTCTATTTGTACACACAAATATTTAAAATATACTCTTTAGTCTTTACTACTACCAACAAATTACCTCTATATACACATTAAATAACCTATTATATGTCTCTTCTCTTTAATTTTTTTATAGTTAAAAAAACGCATACGTTAATATTACATACTCCTATCTTCTATATTACAATAGCAGTTTTTTGAATAAATTATTTGATTGGTAAAAAAAATATGAGACGATCTATTTAAAAAAAAATCTTTTTCTTTATGTAAATGTGAGTATTTAGATTTTTTTTATAAACAGTAATTAATTGTATATTTTCACAATCATTTTTATATGATAAGTACTCCTTTTTCTTGCCAAATCAGCAATTTAAAATTAAAATAAATAAACTATATTATAATTCAAAATTTATGATATATATATATCATTTATTTGTAATGGTATTTTTATATTTTAAAGCTGTTTAAATTTTATAATTTTCTTATAAATGTCTTTTAATATTTTTAAAACTGTTAACTGTTTTGTTTTTTATTTGGAAGTTTATAAAGGTTTTTTTTCTTTAAAAGTTTTTTTCTTTAAAAGATTTTAAATAAAATTAGGTTTTCTTTTCTCTATTTTACTTTTTTAGAAAACCTTTTTATGTTAGATTTTGAATTTTTACATTTTTATTTTTTAAAATTTTAATAAATTTATAATTGACATATGTCAACATCTGAATGATACAATTGACATGTATCACGATATTGTTAATGAGTAATTTTGACATTAAGATTTATATAATAAGATAAGTAATAAATATTCAAACATAGTGGACAAAGATCTCATATCACATTTTTGGAGGAATTATTAACTTATGGACACAACTCTATCTTTTTGTCACTTAAAAAAAAAAAAAAAAGAGAAATAAGTCTAGATGTTTTGATATTCTTGATGCTAACATAGATAAACATATATGCAAACATCAACCATGTGTTTGGATTATAAGAACTAGTGGACCATGTAGATTATCAAGTCAAGAAATATGTTTCCAATGGAATGTTATTGTTGGTCAGCATTTTTCTTTTCTTTTTGCAAATAAAAGATATTTCCATTTTTTCTAAAATAAATAAATAAATTTCCATTTACGAGAGTAAATAATAGTACTATATCCTTTGACTATTTAATCATTCTTCAAATGTGATGGAGTATAAATAGATGAGATGCTATAATTTAAAGTTCATTTTTATAAAACATTCACAGTTATTATTGGAAAAAAGTCATTCATAATGTATGGCTCATCATCATTTCACTTAATATCTTGTGTTATATTTATAGTTTTTCTTTTTGGTGGTTTATGCGAAGCTAGTCTGCATATAAATGTGGATATCATCAATGATATTGGTTAAAATATTCAATTAGTAGTCAATTAGGACTACACTGCAAATCAAAAAACAAAGACCTCGGATCACAATCTTTAGCTCCTCATCAACACTGGGGATTTAGAGCATCTATTAACTTTTGGAAAAGAACTTTATTCTTTTGTCACTTTGTATGGGAAAATCAGTCTAAATGGTTTGATATTCTTAATTCTAACGATATAAAGATATGTAAACATCAACCTTGTGTTTGGAGCATAAGACCTTATGGTCCATGTAGAATAACAGGTGGTGAAAAATGTTTCCTATGGAATGATGGTGTTTGAATACTGTTGTAACAAAGATTTCATATTTATAAGCCAAATAATAAAAAGTGTTATTTTCTTTTTACTAAACCAACATTTTTCGTCTTTTAAGCCCATCATAAAATGTCAAAACTTTGGTGAAACGACCCGACCAGTTTTTTAATAATAATAATAATCTAAACTAAACTAGTGGTCCAATATCCACTAGTCACCTAACCACAAACACACAACAACGAATAACATAAACAATACTGTTATAAAACTAGAGAACTCGAAGGTGTAAATCTCTTGTTCTTATTCATAGAATCGGCATAGAGGTAACATATTGTAACACCCGTGAACCAAAACTGTGCGTTTTGGGTAAGAGTGTCGATCGACACCAAGGGGGTGTCGGTCGACACCACTGATTTTCTGGTTCGACCAGATTGAGTTTTAATCGTTTTGGACCGGTTTGGTTTAGGAAAAACCATTGGACCGAGATATTTAAGTGAAAATCGACGGAAAGAAGGGTTTTTGGCTTTTGTTGGTCGCCGTTTGTTTGTTTTTGAGAAGAAAAGAGAGAAAACAGTTCCTAAAGGTTTTTGAGAGAGATTTGTGAGTTTTCTTAGCTGTTCTTGTGAGATTTGGAGCTAGGAAGGATCTAGAGGCTTGCTAGGAGGGTTGGATTTGTGGTTATTGGTCTGAACCTTCCTGCAAAGAGGTGAGTGCATGACCATGGCTAATCTAAGCCTTTGATTTCCTTGTACTTGCTTGGTTGTTGCTTGTTTGTGTGTTTTTCTTGCTGGGATTGGTTGATACAGGTTCCTACGGATGTATAAGGCTTGGGTTTCGAGTATTGGACGATTTGGAGGAGCTTTAGGAGCAAGATTCAACTTTCGGCTTCGCGCAGATCGCAGTTGTAGAGGGAGTGTCGATCGACACCACTTGGTGTTGGTCGACACCATCAAACTGGGCATCGATCGACACTGTGGGGTAGTGTCGGTCGACACCAAAGCCAGTGTCGGTCGACATTTGGCAGGTGTCGGTCGACACCTCCCTTCCAGCGAGACGTGTTTGGTTTCCTGGTTTGTTTGTTTTGCTTGTTGATTGTTTCGAACATGGTTATCATTGTTGCTTGTGTGTATAGCCCGGTAGATGGGAGGATTGCCTCACTGAGTGTTTATCAAATACTCATGCATCTCAATATGTGTTTGTGGTGCAGGTAAAGGCAAAGTGTGATCGTGGAATCAAAGGCGATGAAGAGGAGGATGTTCTAGGGACTCGATCGGATGTTGTCTGGCATTGCTAGGTTGCTAGAGTTGAGTCATTAGAAACATGACTAGGTTGCTGGTTTCATGTTTTCCTGTTGATTGAATATTTGATTATTGGTTATTTATATTTATTGGATATTGGTTTTTGTTATTCCGCTGTTGATTGTGAATGTGGTTAGGTGGCTAGTGGGTATGAGACCACTAGTTGTAGTTTATATATTTATTATTTTTTCCTATTTATTTATTATTTAAAAAAAAAAAAGAGGTCGGTCCTTTCAGTTTGGTATCAGAGCCCTTACGGTTCTAGGTTTGGGTTCACTAGGTTTCTGTTGTGATGTTTGGGATTGCATGCTTGATTGATTATGTGAGTTAGTCAATTGTATGTGGCATGGAGTCCTAGAACATCCTCTTCTAGCCTACAATGTGATTCCACGGTGAGTTTACTTTTCTGTGTTGTAGTAGAATTTGTTTGCTTAGTCTTTTATTCATGGTAGTGCAGATGGCTAGAGGTGGTGCTGTTACTGGTCGTGGTCGTGGACGCGGACGTGGTCGTGGACGCGGATGTGGTAGGGGTAGAGTCCCAGAGGTTAGCGAGACCGAGGACCAGAGTGTGACAGCAGAGGGTGTCAGCGAGTCGCAGGGTGTCCAAGGGGATTCCGTGAGTGTGGTCGGAGGGGGCGGTGTTGATGCTCCAGTGGCCGGTGATGGTAGGGCCCCAGGTGTGGGTGTCCCAGTGGGTGGAGTCCCGGGTGTCGACCTTGCGGGTTTGCTGGCACAGTTGATTGAGCGGTTGCCGCCAGTGGCACCGGCTCAGGCTCAGGTAGTGCCACCAGTGGTGGCGGAGGAGCGGCAGCCAGTGGCTGCGGATGTGGGAGCGCATGGACGTTATTTGTCTATGCTCAGGGAGATGAAGGGTCTTTCCACTGAGAAGTTTTCGGGTGATACAAATCCTACTGTTGCGGATGCTTGGAGGGCGAGTGTGGAACGTAACTTCCATACTCTGAGATGTCCTGAGGAGTTTTGGGTGGACATTGGGGTCCATCATTTGGTTGGTGATGCTCAGATGTGGTGGACTTTTGTGGCAGCCAGGAGAGTTCATAGGGAGATATCTTGGGCTGACTTCGTCTTGGAGTTCAACCGCAAGTATTTCCCTAGAGAGGCACTGGATAGGTTGGAGGTGCAGTTCCTTCAGCTAGCTCAGGGAACTGGGTCAGTGCGGGAGCTTGACTTGGAGTTCAGTCGACTTCTGAGGTTCGGGGGTCGGGATATGGAGTCTGAGGAGGCTCAGATCCGAAGGTTCTTGAGGGCCCTACGTGATGATTTGAGGGTTTACTGTAGAGGGCCGAGTTATGCTTCGCGTGCAGAGTTGGTAGAGACTGCAGCTGGGTTTGAGGAGGATATCCGGGCACAGTCAGTGTCGGTCAGACCAGCAGTTCAGCCTAGTAGGGCTCAGCAGCAGGGTGGTTCTAGCAGGGGCGGTAGGCCTGCGCAGGGAACCAAGAGGAGGTGGGAGGCTACGCAGAGGCCGAGTGGTGCGAGTTGCTTCGGGTGTGGAAGCAAGGATCACAAGGTTGCTAGCTGTCCCAAGAGGAGTGCCCCGACGGCAGTAGATCGTGTGTGCTATCATTGCAGGGAGCCAGGGCACATCAGGCCTTATTGTCCTAAGTTGCAGCCGGTTGCAGTGGCAGCGTTGTAGCAGGTGCAGCCTGGAGGGCAGCAGGTGGCACGGATTGAGCAGGCGGCACGAGTTTACACGACTACATAGACTGGTGGGACCAGTGCCGGGACGATCACAGGTATAATTTATGGTACTGTAACTTTGTGAATTCTTAGTAAGTTCAGATTTTATGTTTTTCGGTGATAAAGTGTTAGTTTCTCAACACATGAGGTTTGTGTAGGGACCTTGTTGGTGGGTGGGTTTAAGTCCCACGTTATGTTTAATTCTGGAGCTTCTCATAACTTCATTACTCCGGAGTATGCAGAGGGTGCGGGAATCAGAGGGGATCTCGGGGAGCGTACAGGAGTTGTCAGGGTTGCAGGAGGCAAGTTCTTGAGAGTTATCGGAAGAGCTAGGGGAGTTTATATTCAGATCACAGGAGAGTCATGGCCAGCGGATTTGCTTATCAGTCCAGTGGAGCTGTATGATGTTATTCTCGGGATGGATTGGATGCATCAGCATATGGTACATCTGGATTGCTATCAGGGTAGAGTGGAGTTTGAGCGTCCAGGAGGGAAGTTGGTTTTTCAGGGTATCAGACCGACTTCGGGGAGTCTCGTGATCTCGGCCATTCAGGCTGGTAAGATGATCGAGAAGGGCCGGGAGGCTTATTTGGATACCATTTCTATGCTAGAGTCAGTGGGGAAGTCTACGGTTAGCGGTATTCCGGTAGTGGAGGAGTTTGAGGATGTGTTTCAGTCTTTGCAGGGATTACCACCATCTCGGTCGGATCCTTTTACTATTGAACTGGAACCGGGGACGATGCCGTTATCCAAGGCTCATTACAGGATGGCTCCAGTAGAGATGGCAGAGCTGAAGAAGCAACTAGAGGATTTGTTGAGTAAAGGATTCATCCGTCCTAGTGTATCACCGTTTGAGCGCCGATGTTGTTTGTCAAGAAGAAGGATGGGAGTTTCTGGTTGTGCATTGATTATCGGGGTTTGAACCGGGTTACTGTGAAGAACAAGTACCCTCTTCCCAGGATCGATGAGTTGTTGGATCAGTTGAGGGGTGCTACTTGGTTCTCTAAGGTAGATCTGGCGTCGGGTTATCATCAGATACCGATAGATGAGGCAGAGGAAGACTGCATTCAGGACGAGGTATGGGCATTATGAGTTTGTGGTGATGCCTTTTGGGTTGACTCATGCACCAGCAGCGTTTATGAGATTGATGAACAGTGTGTTTCAGGAGTTTCTGGATGTATCTGTCATCATTTTCATCGACGATATCCTGGTCTATTCTAAGAGTCCTAAGGAGCATGCAGTGCATTTGAGGGCAGTTATGGAGAAGCTGCGGGAGCAGAAGTTGTTTGCTAAGCTGAGCAAGTGCAGTTTTTGGCAGCGGGAGATGGCTTTCTGGGTCACATTGTGTCTGCAGATGGGGTTTCTGTGGATCCAGAGAAGATTCAGGCTATCAGGGATTGGCCTAGACCGCAGAATGCCACTGAGATCAGGAGTTTTCTGGGATTGGCAGGATACTACAGGAGGTTCGTGCAGGGGTTTGCGAGCAGAGCACGTCCTATGACTAAGTTGACAGGGAAGGATGTTCCTTTTGTTTGCTCAGAGGAGTGTGAGGACGGCTTTACAAGCCTGAAGGAGATGTTGACTACTGCGCCAGTTTTGGCTTTGCCTGAGTAGGTAGAACCCTATGTGGTTTATACAGATGCATCCAAAGTTGGTTTGGGGTGTGTTCTGATGCAGCATGGGAAGGTGATTGCCTACGCTTCGTGGCAGTTGCGGAAGCATGAAGGCAACTATCATACTCATGATTTGGAGATGGGTGCTGTAGTTTTTGCCCTGAAGGTTTAGAGATCTTATCTTTATGGTGCAAATGTGCAGGTGTTTACAGATCATAAGAGCCTGAAGTATATATTCACTCAGCCTGAGCTGAATTTGAGGCAGAGGTGGTGGATGGAGCTTGTGGCGGATTATGATTTGGAGATAGCCTACATCCTGGTAAGGCTAACTTGGTTGTAGATGCTCTGAGTCGGAAGAGGGTAGCTTCGGCTCAGGAGCAGGAGATGGGGTCTCTGGTAGGAGAGATCAGTGCTTTGAGCTTGTGTGCGGTTTCACAGGAACCGTTAGGTTTAGAAGCAGTTGATAGAGCTGATCTTTTGAGTAGGGTGCGGTTGGCTCAGGAGAAGGATTTGGGGCTGGTGAATGCCTCTAAGAATGTGGATTCAGAGTATCAGGTCTCAGGTAATGGTACTATCTTGGTGCACGGTCGGGTTTGCGTGCCCAAGGATGAGGATTTGAGATAGGAGATTCTGAGAGAGGCTCATGCGAGCAAGTTTTCTATTCATCCGGGAGCGACTAAGATGTACCGTGACCTCAAGAGGTACTATCACTGGGTCGGGATGAAGAAGGATGTGGCTGGATGGGTTTCGAGGTGTGATGTGTGTCAGCTAGTGAAGGCTGAGCATCAGGTTCCTGGCGGTTTACTGAAGAGTCTACCCATTCCTGAGTTGAAGTGGGATATGATCACTATGGACTTTGATGCTATTTGGGTCATTGTGGACCGGTTGACTAAGTCGGCACATTTTCTGGCCATTAAGAAGACTGATGGAGCAGCGGTCTTGGCTAAGAAGTATGTGAAGGAGATAGTCAGGTTGCATGGGGTGCCAGCGAGCATTGTGTTTGATAGAGATTCTAAGTTCACTTCGGTGTTCTGGAGAGCGTTTCAGGCAGAGATGGGCACTAAGGTGCATATGAGTACAGCTTATCATCCCCAGACAGATGGACAGTCACAGAGGACGATTCAGACGCTGGAGGATTTGCTGAGGATGTGTGTGTTGGATTGGGGAGGCCATTGTCCAGATCATTTGAGCTTGGTAGAGTTTGCTTATAACAACAGTTACCAGGCGAGTATTGGCATGGCTCCTTATGAGGCTTTGTATGGGAGGCCGTGTCGTACACCGTTGTGCTGGACTCAGGTGGGGGAGAGGAGCATTTACGGGGCAGATTTTGTTCAGGAGACCTCTGAGAAGATTCGGGTTCTCAAGCTGAACATGAAGGAGGCTCAGGATAGGCAGAGGAGTTATGCTGATAGGAAGAGGAGAGATCTTGAGTTTCAGGTGGGAGACAGAGTGTATCTCAAGATGGCCATGTTGCGGGGTCCGAACAGGTCATTCACAGTGACTAAGTTGAGTCCGAGGTACATGGGTCCGTTCAGAGTGATTGAGCGGGTGGGACCGATAGCTTACATGCTGGAGTTGCCCGAGGTTATGCGTGCGTTCCACAAGGTGTTCCACATTTCTATGTTGCGGAAGTGTCTCCGTGAGGGAGAGTAGGTGTTGGCTAAGATTCCTGAGGATCTTCAGCCTAATATGACCTTGGAGGCGAGACCAATGAGGGTTCTCGAGAGGAGGATCAAGGAACTTCGGAAGAAGAAGATTCCTTTGATGAGAGTCCTGTGGGAGTGTGATGGTGTTGAGGAGCAGACTTGGGAGCCTGAGGCAAAGATGAAGGCAAGGTTTAAGAAGTGGTATGAGAAGCAAGCCGCGACTTGAACTTGTCTAGCTAAGTCCCATCTGTAATCCGTGGCTGGAGCGGGAATGGAGTATTCCAGCCCATCTCTCTTGTTTTACTCGGTCGCTTGGGATGGTTGGTTGTGCAACTCAGTAACAAGATGAGGTGGTGCTCAGGGTACAAAGTTTCCGTGAGGCAGGGTTTGGAGAAAAGTTTCCTGAAATAGAAGTTTCCAAAAGTGGAAAGTTTCCAAAAATGGAAAGTGTTAAATATGGAAAGTTTTGCGGGAGTATAGAATTTGTCCATTTTAGCGGTGGAGAGCCTTGGAGGGGCGTGTGTGGCCTTAGTGGTGGACTTTCGAGTCAGTGTGCCGTGTGTGGCGGTCTTTTTAGACCTTTGTGTGGCCCTTGTGGCGGGTTGTTTAGCCGTGTGTGTCCTTTGTGGCGGGCTGTTTAGCCATTGTGTGGCCTTTGTGGCGGGCTGTTTAGCCAGATGTGTGGCCTTTGTGGCGGGCTATTTAGCCAGATGTGTGGCCTTTGTGGCAGGCTGTTTAGCCATTGTGCCTGTTTAGGCGGTCCTTCGGGACAGATGGCCTTGGTGGCGGTCCTTTTTAGGACATTTGTTTGGCCTTGGTGGCGGTCCTTTTTAGGACATTTGTTTGGCCTTGGTGGCGGTCCTGTTTAGGACATTTGTTTGGCCTTGGTGGCAGTCCTGTTTAGGACATTTGTTTGGCCCTTGTGGCAGTGAGTATGATCCTTGTGTGGTCATGAGGTATTCCAGTGAGGGAATATGTGGTTGGTAGGACATTGAGATGTTTTACGGGAGCCACGGGAAGGAAACCTGGATAGGGATAGGACTCAGACGTGTTTAGAATTGTTTGCTCGCGACTCTTGGGGGACTTCGGTTCTCCTAGTACTGCCATATTTAGAGACTTTGTGACTTGGGAGTATGGTTGGTATATCGACTTTGGATGACGATCCGGAGGCGCGCTGTAGGGTGACGACCCGAGAGACGAGTTTGGATTTTTCCTTATATGTTATGGCATGCAGACTTAGGTCTGATGATGAGCCAATAAAAACTCAAGGTTTAGGCCTATGGGTAAAAAAGAAGTCCAAAAGTCGAGAGCAAATGACGCCTGGAGCGTGAGTCTATCGCCTAGAGGTGACCTTTCGTAGTTCGGTCGGAGGAGTGTAGGCCGTGGAGATGGTTGCACGGGAATCCTTGGCTGATGGTTGTTCGAGATTCGAGGACGAATCTAGTTGGATGGGGGAGAATTGTAACACCCGTGAACCAAAACTGTGCGTTTTGGGTAATGGTGTCGATCGACACCAATGGGGTGTCGGTCGACACCACTGATTTTTTGGTTCAACCAGATTGAGTTTTAATCGTTTTGGACCGGTTTGGTTTAGGGAAAACCATTGGACCGAGATATTTAAGTGGAAATCGACCGAAAGAAGGTTTTTTGGCTTTTGTTGGTTGCCGTTTGTTTGTTTTTGAGATGAAAAGAGAGAAAACAGTTCCTAAAGGTTTTTGAGAGAGATTTGTGAGTTTTCTTAGCTGTTCTTGTGAGATTTGGAGCTAGGAAGGATCTAGAGGCTTGCTAGGAGGGTTGGATTCGTGGCTATTGGTCTGAACCTTCCTGCAAAGAGGTGAGTGCATGACCATGGCCAATCTAACCCTTTGATTTCCTTGTTCTTGCTTGGTTGTTGCTTGTTTGTGTGTTTTTCTTGCTGAGATTGGTTGATACAGGTTCCTACGGATGTATAAGGCTTGGTTTTCGAGTATTGGACGATTTGGAGGAGCTTTGGGAGCGAGATTCGACTTTCGGCTTCGCGCAGATCGCAGTTGCAGAGGGAGTGTCGATCGACACCACTTGGTGTCGGTCGACACCAGCAAACTGGGCATCGATCGACACTGTGGGGTAGTGTCGGTCGACACTTGGAAGGTGTCGGTCGACACTTGGAAGGTGTCGGTCGACACCTCCCTTCCAGCGAGACGTGTTTGGTTTCCTGGTTTGTTTGTTTTGCTTGTTGATTGTTTTGGAACATGGTTATCATTGTTGCTTGTGTGTATAGCCCGGTAGATGGGAGGATTGCCTAAGTGAGTGTTTATCAAATACTCATGCATCTCAATATGTGTTTGTGGTGCAGGTAAAGGCAAAGTGTGATCGTGGAATCAAAGGCGATGAAGAGGAGGATGTTCTAGGGACTCGATTGGATGTTGTCTGGCATTGCTAGGTTGCTAGAGTTGAGTCATTAGAAACATGACTAGGTTGCTGGTTTCATGTTTTCCTGTTGATTGAATATTTGATTATTGGTTATTTATATTTATTTATATATATTGGATATTGGTTTTTGTTATTCCGCTGTTGATTGTGAATGTGGTTAGGTGGCTAGTGGGTATGGGACCACTAGTTATAGTTTATATATTTATTATTTTTTTTCCTATTTATTTATTTTTTTTAAAAAAAAAAGAGGTCGGTCCTTTCACATATATATAGTAAGGGCAAAGTCTAAACCCAAATCGACTAGGACTTAGTACTATGGGCCTATGGACCGTACATATCATAAACACTAAAGAGGCCGGTTATGGAAGTCCACTCCAAGTGTTTTAGAACACTCTCTCTTGGATGACATAATCGTGCCGATGCTAAGGGATCAGTGCAATACGCTTGGGGGTGCTGCCTCATTAAAACCTTACGAGGAAAACCTAATGGGACAAAACCATGGTGAAGGAAAAAGAGTACAGCACACATTGCTCCCCCTGTTCTAAGCATCCCTAAAGTCCTTAAGTCTCCGCATTCCAATCTGGTGCATGAGCTTCTTGAATGTAGTTGTCGGTAATGCCTTAGTGAAGAGATCGGCTGAGTTGTCGCATGATTGAACTTGCACCACTTGAACTTCTAAGGCCTTTTGTAGTTCATGTGTGAAGAAGAACTTGGGTGGGATGTGCTTCGTCCGATCTCCCTTGATGTATCCTTCCTTGAGCTGTGCGATGCAGGCCGTATTGTCTTCGTATATGACTGTTGCTTCCTTATCGTCGATCATGCCACAATCTGTCCTGATATGTTGAGTCATTGACCTCAACCAAACACACTCACGTCCGGCTTCATGAATTGCTAGGATCTCCGCATGGTTAGACGATGTGGCCACAATACTTTGCTTCATAGAACGCCATGAGATCGCCGTACCACCGTGACTAAAAACATAACCGGTTTGTGACCTTGAGTTGTGCGGATCCGATAAGTAACCTGCATCAGCGAAACCAACTAAACCTTTCTTGTTATAGTTAGTATAAAACAAACCAAAGTCTGTTGTCCCTTGTAGGTAACGCAGAACATGTTTAAGACCATTCCAGTGCCTTTTAGTTGGACAAGAACTAAATCTTGCTAGGAGGTTCACGGCAAAACATATGTCCGGTCTAGTGTGGCTAGCCAAGAACATTAACGCTCCTATAACACTGAGGTATGGCACTTCAGGACCGAGAACTTCTTCATCGGCCTTCTTTGGACCAAATGGGTCTTTATCCAAGTCAAGGCTCCTCACAACCATTGGGCTGGTCAATAGGTGAGCTTGGTCCATATTAAACCTCTTGAGTACCTTTTCAGTATATGCCATTTGATGCACAAGGATTCCATCATTAACGTACTCAAGCTGCAATCCCAAACAGAACTTCGTTTTGCCTAGGTCTTTCATTTCAAATTTTTTCTTGAGATATTCTACTGTTTGGACAATTTCACCAGAGGTCCCAAGGATGTTTAAATCATCCACATACACTGCTATTATCACAAACCCTTTGTTTGCAAACTTCTTTATAAAAATACATGGACTGATTGGGTCATTCTTATAGCCTTCCTTGGCTAATTTCTCACTTAATCTATTGTACCATATTCGACCACTTTGTTTCAGTCCATAAAGGGATTTGTTCAGCCATATGCAGTATTATTCTCGAGAACCACTCTTATCTTTAAGCTCAAAACCCTCTGGTAATCTCATATAAATCTCATTATCCAGTGGACCATATAAGTATGCAGTTACAACATCCATTAACCGCAAATCCAGTTTTTCTCTTATAGCCAGACTTATTAGATATCTAAAAGTCGTTGCATCCATCACAATGGAGTATGTCTCCTCATAATCTATTACTGGTCTTTGAGAGAATCCTTGTGCTACAAGCCGTGCCTTATATCTCACGATTTCATTACTCTCATTTTCTCTTCCTTACAAAGACCCACTTATGTCCTACTGGTTTTATATTGAATGGTGTCCTTAAGATCGGACCAAACACATTCCTCTTCTTGAAAGAGTTCAACTCCACGTCAATGGCTTCTTTCCACTTTAACCAATCTTTACTTTGAGTGCACTCTAATATAGACGTGGGTTTATGATCCTCATTTATCTCAAGTGCTACCTTATATGCAAATACTTCATCAATGTCGACATTCTTACGGTTCCATTGTATTCCAGACATGATATAATTGATTGAGATCTCATTATTATCAATACCTTCAGGTACTTGAGGTTCAGCGTCCCAAACCTCATTCGGTACCTTAGGATTTGCCGCGGCCATGTCTGTAATTTCCTTAACCTCGGTATGTTTTGCACCTTTCTTAGATTTCCGAGGGTTCTTATCTTTGGAACCTAACGGTCTACCTCGTTTATACGTGGCTTAGACTCTGCAGCAACTTGATTATTGTGTTCCTTCTGAACATCAATACGTATTGGTGCATTACAAGCTGGTATGTACGATTTTGTTACTCTCTTTGGGTCAGCAAAGGAATCTGGCAATTGATTAGCTAGCTTCTGTAAATGAATAATCTTTTGAACCTCTGCATCACATGCTAGAGTTCGAGGATCTTGCCAATTTAAGGATGTTTGATTCCATGATAATTCTTTAACCAACTTGCTTGTCTCTCCACCCAACATAGGAAATTCGGATTCTGTAAATTGACAGTCCGCGTATCTAGCCTTAAATAAATCTCCTGTAGTTGGCTCAAGATATTTAATAATGGTGGGAGACTCATATCCAACATATATTCCCATCCTCCTTTGAGGTCCCATCTTAGTTCTCTGTGGTGGAGCAATCGGTACATAAACGGCACACCCGAATGTTTTGAGATAGGATATGTCTGGCTCATGACCCGTTAATAGTTGGGATGGTGAATACATATGTTCACTAGATGGCCTAATGCGTATAAGCTCTGCTGCATGTAATACTGCATGTCCCCAAGCCGACACAGGAAGCTTCGACCTCATAAGCAATGGCCGAGCAATCAATTGAATATGTTTAATAAAAGATTCAGCTAATCCATTTTGTGTATGGACATGTGCCACGGGATGTTCCCCACTCACCCCCATGGACATACAATATTCATTAAACGCTTGGGATGTAAATTCACCAGCATTGTCTAGACGTATAGTCTTACGTGGAAATTCTAGAAAGTGTGCTCTTAGTCTTATAATTTGAGCTAACAGCCTAGCAAATGCTAGGTTCCTTGTGGATAACAAACAAACATACGACCATCTGGTCGATGCATCAATCATGACCATGAAATATCTAAACGTCCCACAAGGTGGGTGTATTGGTCCACATATATCTCCTTGTATCCTTTCCAGAAAATTCAAAGGCTCCTTAGTTACTTTGACTAGTGATGGCCTTATAATAAGTTTCCCTTGTGCACATGCTACACACGTGAGATTCATAATAAGCTTACGCATCATGTTAGAACCCGAATGGCCAAGCCGGTCATGCCATAGAGTGAACTGTTCATTGAACATTTTATTCTTTGCCAAGTTTGCTTCTATCATGTTAATTTTAGCATGGTAAAGACCAGTGGCTAGTGCATGTATAGTCTCTAGGACTTTCTTATGTTCTTGAATAATTTCTGTAATATACAGAAACTCTTTGTCTCCTTCACCCTTTGTTTCAACATAGTAACCATTCAATCGAATGTCCTTAAAGCTCAATAAGCTTCTCTTAGAGCTGGGTGAATACAAGGCATCACTTAGTTCAAGATGTGTGCCATTAGGTAATAATATATGAGCCTGGCCGTAGCCCTCTATAAGGCTTGCTATACCCGCAATTGTACTAACATTGACATTTTTCATTATGATATTAATAAAGTATCTCTTATCCTTCAAAATTGTGTGGCTGGATCCACTATCCACCACAAGTTCACTCTTGTCCTCAGCCATTTCTATAATGACAATAATTTTTGTTTAAAACTTTAATAGAACAAGCAAATACATATTGAAGGAAATGAAATAATTTTGAATTTAAACCAAAATAATTATCCAACAAAAATAATCCAATCAAATGCAAAAAACATAAAGCATAGAAATTAAACCAAAATAATATTTTTGAGTTCACATATCCTCTCCTAAACAATCGGAGGTCTCATGATCAAATAGATCATCCTTCTCATGGTCAAAATCATCTTCACCATCAAGATGAACCAGGTTAGCCTATGGATTTTTCTTCAAGCTCTCTTGATAGAGATCAACAAAATGCTTAGGAGTTCTGCAAGTCTTTATCCAATGGTTCTCCAAACCACATCTATGGCAAGTGGACTTGGTCTTTTGTTGCGGCCTGAATGCCCCGCGGCCTCTCCCCCAACCACGGCCGAAATCGGATCGGTTACCACGGCCTTGACAACCAAACTTGTGTCCTTGGTAAGTCCCACGACCAGGACCACCACGTCCACCTCCTCCACGGCCACGGCCACTCTTGTCCCTATGGACATAGTGAGACTCCTTGGTCTCCTTTGGATCATTAGTCTCTTGAGGATTTTTCTTTGCTAAATCAACCTTGTGAGCTTCTGGCGATGGAGCTGTACCAGGAGGTCTCATTGCACAATTCATCATCAATAGCTCATTGTTCTGCTCAGCTAGCAGGAAACACGAGATTAGGTCTGCATAGGTTTTAAACCCCTTTTCACGGTACTGTTGCTGAAGCAGTATGTTGTTGTGTGAAAAGTAGAGAATGTCTTCTCTAGAAGCTCCTTCTCGGTCACCTCAGTACCACACAACCTAAGGATTGAGAAAATCTTAAAAAGCTCTGAGTTATACTCATCCACGGATTTGTAGTCCTGGATCCTTAGGTTTTTCCAATCGAATTGAGCCTTTGGTAGGAGCACCGCCTTTTGGTGTCCATATCTGCTTTTCAGCTCTGTCCAAAGGTCAAGAGGATCCTCTATGGTGAGGTACTGATTCTTGAGGCTCTCAGCAAGGTGATGGCGCATATGCATAATGGCCTTGTACTTCTGCTTATCAGACGGGTCATATCCCTCCTCAATACACTCAAATAAATCCTTTGATTTCAGCATGATCTTAGTGTCCAATGCCCATTGCAAGTAATTGTCTCCAGAAGCATTCAAGGCAACATAGTCTAGATTGTTAAGCCTTGCCATCTGCATAATACAGAAATAGACAATCAGTCTTTAGCATGCGGTATTATGAGACGGATCCATGCAATCATTTAATAGGACATGCGATAATGAGACCGAACCATGCCAAATACATAGGGTCATGCGATAATGAGACCGATCCATGCCCAACACTTATACTCAAATTTCGTGGTTTAATCATGCATGCAAGACAACAAACCTAGATAGATACTAGCATGCAACAATTTCCTTTTATTAAGAGCTTCCTTTTTTTAGGTTGAATTTCCTATTCTAATTAGGAAAAGTTTTAAGAAATATTTTTAAGTTTTTAGGATAATGATTATTATAATTTAGAAGTTATCCAAATTTATTTTTCATGCAAACATAGAATAGTTCCGATTTTAACTAGGATTTTAAAGTTTTAGATTTTAAGGTTTGATTAAACAAACAATCTTAATCGGTTTCAATCCTTAGAACAATCAGATTAAATTTTCTTCTATGAATTCCGAATTTTAATAGTTTAGTTCTAGGGTTCTTATGCAACAAACAAACAATCAAACAACCCTAAACTTTTAATCTTAAGCAATTCGGATTTTAGGATAAGTTCTACGGTTTCAAGCAATCAAACAATCATAATCGGATTTTAATCATAGTATAAACAGTTTAATTGCAACCAAAACTAAACAACCTATAACAACCGATTTTTAAAGTTTTAAAGTTATAGGTTTTAGGGGTTTGGAAGCTTATGAACTTGTTTGTTTGATTGTGTACTTGTAAATTTAAAGTTCTAATAGATTTAAGGATCAAGTTCGATTATGGGTTCTTAAGAGGGTTTGATCTTATTTACCTTCACCGATTAGGAGGTTGACTGGATATGAACCGGGAGCTAAAGACTTCGGTTTTACTTCTCTTGATCACGAACCTCGAACAAGGTAGGAGGAAGAAACCAATCAAACTTGAGCTGCTACTTTGAACAGGAACCAATCGCCGAACAGAACTCACCCCAGACAGGAACAGACCACAAACTAGGGTTTATCATGAACAGGAAACCGATCGCCGAGTGTATCCTCGAACAAGGGAAGAAGGCGGCGGTTTTTAGGGTTTTAGGGTAAGGGTTTTTCTCAGCTGGCTTTAGAGCTTTGTGCTGATAACGTGTTATAAAACTAGAGAATTCGAAGGTGTAAATCTCTTGTTCTTATTCATAGAATCGGCATAGAGGTTATATATATATATAGAAAGGGCAAAGTCTAAACCCAAACCGACTAGGACTTAGTTCTATGGGCCTATGGGCCATACAGATCATAAACACTAAAGAGGCCGGTTATGGAAGTCCACTCCAAGTGTTTTACAACAAATACCATTAAACTAATAATAACTAATACTCAAATAACCAGTATTAATTCATAACAATTGAACCAATAATCCAAACAACATAAATCAAAGAACCAGCAACCTAAGACACATTATAATGACTCAACACTAGCAACCTAGCAAAGGCCAGACAACTACCAATCGAGTCACTAGAACATCCTCCTCTTCATTGGCTTGATTTCACGATCACACTTTGCCTTTACCTACACCACAAATACAAATTGAGATGCATGAGTATTTTATAAACACTCAGTGAGGCAATCCTCCCATCTACTGAGTTATACATACAAGCAACTGAGATACCAATGTCCAAAACAAACAACAATCAAGACATACAAACCAGGGAACAAGTATCGTCTTTGCTGGAAGGGAGGTGTCGACCGACACTGACTATTGGTGTCGACCGACACTACCCCACAGTGTCGATCGATGCTTCTCCATGGTGTCGACCGACACCCACCTATTGTCGATCGACACTGATTCCGCTGACGCGATATGCTGAAGCCGAGAGTCGAATCTCGCTTCTCATCACCTTCAATCCATCCAAACCTCAATCCCAAAGCCATATGAATCTGTAGAAAACCTATAGCAACCATAACAAGCAAGAAAACACCACAAACAACACCAAAGAAGCAAGAACAAGGAAATCTCAGGCTTAGATCAGCCATGGTCATGCACTCACCTCTTTGCAGGAAGATTCTGACCCAAAATGACGAATTCAGCACCCAAGCAATCCTCCTAACACGTCTCCAGTCCTGGATCTTCACTCCCACAGAAGAATCTCCAAGGAAAAGCACCCAAAACTCCAAAATCTCCCAAGAACGCTCTTTTTCTCTCTTTCTCTCTGTTTCTCTCTAAAAGCAGCCAAATAACACTGAAGCCGCGACCCAGGTCGACTTCCCACTTAAATACCCCGGTTTCAGGGTTTTCCTTAAATCAAACCTACCCAAATCGACAATTAAATCGAATTGGTCAAACCAGAAATTGCTGATGTCGACCAACACTACCCTTGGTGTCGATCGACACCCATCCCCAAAACTCACAGTTTGGTTTGCGGATGTTACATTTGGACTGTAGAACATCCCTGCTAGATCAATTTGATTGAGTCCCTAAGACCACTAAAGAGAAAGAATCTTAGAAGCAAGCTCTAAGTTTGAAGATAATTAACAATTAAATGAAAGATGCACCACAACGGTTTAGTCAACAAAAAACATCTAATGCAAAATCTCATAATTTTATGTAGCCAAATCGAGATAATTTAGAGATTTGAAAAAACTATATAAAAATTTGGCTATTTGGCAAATTCACCAATGTCTTGGAATAATACTATGATTGTTATGATGTGAAAGGAAGAATTGAATATTAAGGGCAGGCCCATGGGGTTGCTCATGTAAATGCTTTTATTAAAAAATAATAAAAAGAAGAGAGAACATAAAAGAAAGAGGATTGTTGCTTCTGTGAGAAATTTGAGAAACGTTTCTAAGAGTCAATTAGACAGGTGTCATTTACCCAATAGTACACATATTAAAAACAAATAAAAAAGAAAAATATGTAATAAAAATATATTTTTTTAGTTTTCTGTGAAACGTTTCATCGTTCCTCTATTAAAGATGGTCTAAAGGCACAATATTTTTGTTGCCGTTTAATAAATAATATATAATTATAAAGGCACAAAGGGGGTGTATTCAACTTGACATTTTAAGTGATTTGTGTAAAATTTACAAATCCTATGTTATTCAATCATGGATTTTCAAAACTCGATTAAATCTATTGTTATTGAACTGATGATTTAAAAATTAACTTTAAAATCCATTGTTATTAAACTGATGATTTAAAATTTTATTTTAAAATCCACTGTTATTCAAAACAATTTGTGGATTTTAATTTTAATGATTTTTAGGGATTCTGAAGGATTTGAGATGATTCTTTTAGTAAAAAAAACTACAGAAATCCAAATCTCATTGTTTTAGGTAGGATTTGAAAGAATTTTACAATAAATCATATTAACTTTCCTAAAATTATCAAAATCATTTAAAAGCTCATGAAAACTCAAAACACTTGATATTTTAATTGATTTGTAAATCCTATGTTATTCAATCATGGATTTTAAAAAGTCTACTAAAATCTATTGTTAATGAACTGATGATTTAAAAATATACTTTAAAATCTACTGTTATTGAACTGATGATTTAAATTTCTACTTTAAAATCCACTGTTATTTAAAACAATTTGTAGGATTTGAAAGAATTTTACAATAAATTATATCAACTTCCCTAAAATCATCAAAATTATTTAAAATCTCGTAAAAATTCAAATCAATTGAAATATTAGATTAAATATTAGTTGTAATAGTATCATGTAAATTTGAAACCAAATATTACTAACTAATCATTTACATATTTTTTTCCATAGGTTAATGTCAATTTGCTTTCTCTTTTGTCATTTCTTGATAAGAGAAACTAGCAAGTTGTCTTGTCACGTGATGTAAAAAACCATATGATGTGACAACAACAATTGTTCGTTTTTTGGTTTCCTTTTTCATTTAACAAACAACAAGTGTTGACAAACACATTATACAGTATAATTAAGGGTCTTACTTATTCAAATACAATGTTTGCAATTGGGGTTACTCAAGTTTGTGGAAGCGGACAGTTGCAATTTCAAGTGTTATTAAAGATTTTTAACGGTTGGTTTAATGTTTTAAAATTGGTACACTTGCGGGAGTTTTACGACTGATTGATCATGTGTTGCAATAGCGGTTAAAACGTTGATATCAAAAGTAAATATAATAAATAATTATACAAATGTCTAAAAACAACAAAAGCTTCATTAAACTTGATTAATAATTAAAATTCATAGATAAAGTACTAAAAGAATTATTCAAAAAACAAATAAATTTCATAATAAAATATTTATTATTTTATGAGTTTAGTTCGTCGCCAAGTATTTTTGCAATATACAGAATGAAAAGGATAATGTCATGATAAAAAAATTCAAAAAGTTACACATGACCAATAATGAATGAATAATGAGATAGGATACTTGCGTTTCTTCTTTATTTTCATCAATTTGGGTGGAAACCATAGTTGAAAGTAGCGGAAGAACCAATCAAGACGTGAAAACTATGAAAATTTAATTACACGTGATGAATGATTCCAAGTAATTTAAGTTTTCGTGAGACTTTAAATGATTGTGATGATTTTAGAGAAGTTGATATGATTTATTGTAAAATTCTTTCAAATCCCACACAAAACCATATGATTTGGATTTCTGTATTTTTTAACTAAAGGAATCCTCTCAAATCCTCGAGAGTCGCTAGAAATCGTTAAAATCTAAATCCACAAACTTTTTTGAATAATAGTGAATTTTAAAGTAGATTTTTAAATCATTAGTTCAATACTATGGATTTTATTAGACTTTTTAAAATTCACAATTAAATAACATATGATTTGTTAATTTTATACAAATTACTTAAAATGTCAAGTTGAATGCAGATATTAGAGTTTTCTTTTAAATTTTAACTAACTACTAGACATATTTAATACAAAATATATACAATTACTTACGCTGTATATTAATATATTTCCACAGTGAACTCGTATCAACAGATGAAGACTGAACAAAACACATTAAGAGATTGTCTTTTTTTCTCCCCTTGCCAAAGCCAAAGCTACTTGTGTTGCTTTTTTTTTTTTTGGGTCTAAAATGTTTAATTTGATTAGTTGGATATTAGGCCCAGTTTTATGCCAAAAGTCCAATCTGGAAATAAGGCTTTAATGCAGCCCAATTCTTAAAGTTAAATAATCTAGAGTGATGTGAGATTATATGGTATCTAATATATTAAAGTAGAAGTCGAGAAAGCTCACATTAATCCTCAGAAATTCGACTTCTATTTAATTGTCCTTAATGAAAAATCTTTTAAAAAAACCCGGATAAGCTATTCTCCCCTATTACAGATGCAGAAACGCACCACAATCATCCTCAGACCTAGAATTACTTTTTTGCCATTAATGAAAATCAATTCTGGACCTTTTTACCATTTTATAATTTTAAAAATTATTAAAAAAAATAATTACAAAAATATATAATTAAAAGTCAAATTTCGTAAAAAAAAAGGCAAAAACTCTAAATAGGCTTCTATAAAAAAAAACCCATCAAGAATACATCGTCTTAGTCAAAACCCTAAAATCGTTGGTCGTTTACTATTATAAATACCATATACCCTAACTATTCTCCATAACTCAAAATTAGGAAGGAAAAAAACCCTAAACTATTATCATGTTCTGGAATTTATTTTTGTATTATAATCTTAGTTTTCTATATGATTCATCGGATTCTAATTTTTCATTCTCTTTTTGTAGTAGTTGTTTGAAAATCAAGATCAAGCAATTTCTCCATCTTTTCAAACAAGTATGTTGTGTTGTTCTCTATATTTTGTTTTATACTTTGGTAATTTGAAATCTTTTTTTGTTTCTGGTAAATTCATGGATGATCATAATTGTGGATGTACAAAATTGAATATAATGAAATTCATGTACTAATATTAGTTAACCCGAATCCTTAATCTTTATAAATTATATTGATGCTAATTTTTTTTTCTAATGGTTATAGTTGCAGAAAACTATGGTGAACTCTATTCATAAAAAAATTTATGGTAATTTTCTAAATTTTTTGATTTCCTTCTATTTACAAATAGATTTAAATTATAGTTTTGTTTATTTTTGTTTTAAATAATAATATAATATGTGTGCCTAATAAATATTTTCTCTTAAATTAATAGAAAGCATAAGAAATTATAATTAGAATTCTGTTTATTTTTTGAAAATCTATGTATATAATATATTATTTATCCCTTTTGAATAAATAGAAAATGACGAAAGCGCCTAGGAAAGAAGAGTGTGTAATTTAACAAACGAACAGCAAAAAAGATGTAACTAAGATTCAATTCCTTCTTAAATTGATGGAAAGAATGTGTGACAACCCGTCCCGCAGACCCCACTAACCCCCTCGTTAGCTGCCCCAACGGACCGTCTGTGGGTCCCATTAGCCCCCCGCCAGCCGGCCCAACAGGCTCCAAGCTAGCCCTGCAGGTCATCGATCTTAACCCATCACTCTGGATATCCCAATCCACCAGTAGGTTATTGGTGCGCCAGGCGTTCCCTCGAACCCCGGACCCCACTGCTAGCTTGGAATCTGTTGGGCCAGCTAGCAGGGGCTAGTGGGGCCCACGGATGGTCCGTTGGGGCAGCTAGCGGAGGGCTAGTTGTAACACCCGTGAACTAAAACTGTGCGTTTTGGGTAAGAGTGTCGATCGACACCACTGATTTTCTGGTTCGACCAGATCGAGTTTTTAATCGATTTGGTTCAGGTTGGTTTTAGGAAACCATTGAACCGGGGTATTTAAGCGGGTTTCGACGCAAGAAGGGTTTTGGAAAGTTATTTTGTCGCCGCTTTGTTGTTTTTGAGAGAAAAGAGAGAAAAGCATTGTTCTTGAGATTTTGAGAGAGATTGGTGAGATTCTTGGTTATTCTTGAGAGTTTTGGAGCTAGGAAGGATCTAGAGGCTTGTTAGGAGGGTTGGATTCGTTGCTATTGGTCTGAATCTTCCTGCAAAGAGGTGAGTGCATGACCATGGCTTATCTAAGCCTTCGATTCCTTGTTCTTGCTTGTTTGTTGCTGTGTTTGTGTGTTTTTCTAGCTGGGATTGATTGCTACAGGTTTCCACGGAAGAATATGGCTTGGGTTTTGGTATTGGGCGATTTGGTGGAGTTGGGAGGCGAGATTCGACTCTCATTTTCGTTTTGATCGCAGATGCAGAGGGAGTGTCGATCGACACCACTTGGTGTCGGTCGACACCAGTGAAGCAAGCATCGATCGACATTGTGGGGTAGTGTCGGTCGACACCGTTGAGCCAGTGTCGGTCGACACTTGGCTGGTGTCGGTCGACACCTCCCTTCCAGCGAGTCGGTGTTCGTTTTTCCTGGTTTGTTTGCTTTGTGTGTTGATTGTTTGGAACATTGGAATCATTGTTGCTTGTGTGTATAGCCCAGTAGATGGGAGGATTGCCTCACTGAGTGTTTATCAAATACTCATGCATCTCAATATGTGTTTGTGGTGCAGGTAAAGGCAATGTGTGATCGTGGAATCAAGGCGATGATGAGGAGGATGTTCTAGTGGTTCGCTTGGTTGTCTGGCTTCTGCTAGGTATCTAGAGTTGAGTCCTAGAATGTTGTTTAGGAATGCTGGTTATTTGATTTATGATGTTGGATCATTAGTTTATGATTATTAATGATATTGGTTATGTTTGGATATTGGTTATTTATTTTATTGGATATTTATTGGTTATTGGTATTGTAATTCCACTGTTGATTGTGATTGTGGTTAGGTGGCTAGTGGGTATGGGACCACTAGTTGTAGTTTATTTATTATTATTACTATTTATTATTTATTAAAAAAACGGGTCAGGTCGTTTCACTAGTGGGGTCCGCGGGACGGGTTATCACGGAATGAAGGAATATGAATTAAATTCGCGATTTCATCTCTTATATGTTCTTCAAGAAAGAAGAGATTAAGAAAGATTAGGAAGAGTTTTTTTTTTAACAATTTACAATTATTGTTTATTCGAAATTGCTTTGGATGGATGGATAATATATAATAAATTGTAAAGTTCCCCTTCTGGTTATTAAAAAAATCATAAATTTAAATTTTCTATCTCAATTAAAATTAAAAAGTAATAAAAGATAAATACTATAATATATTGCGAATATTTTTTTGAGAAAATCCCTGTTTTTAGTAATGTTAAATTTCTACAGAATAATTTTTCTTTCACTTTTAAAAAACGAAAATTAGAAAAAATTAGAAATCAAATATTTATATCCCATTTATTTTTTTTTAAAAAATGAAAAATAAATGCTAGAATCTATTGTAAATATTTTTTTGAGAAAATTTCTACTTTTTAAAATGTTAAATTTCTATTGAGAATTATGAAAGTTTGACTTGGATAGAAGGAACTGAAAATCTCGAGAGGCTATATTACAAATATCTATTTAATTTGAAGATATGACACAATCTTTTGTGATCTCCAAGAATTCTCATAGGGTTTTTACAAATCCCCGCAAAAAAACCATGTTTTTCTGGCTGGATAGAAGCAAAGACTAGAAATAAGATAAAAGGTCATGATGATTATAATTAGGAGGAGTATTATAACACCCCGGTTTCAGAGACTTGCAGAGAGGTTTAAAAGAATTGATTTGACCACCTATGTCACCAAAATGCACTTATCTTTTTGGTCAAAGGTCCTGAGAGAACTCCAAAGTTAAACTTGCTTGAGCTGAAGTAGTGTCAGGATGGGTGACCTTCCCGGAAGTGATTGACGGTACTGTGCGAGTGAGGACAAAACACAGGAAAAGATCATGTGGTGATTATAGAGGCGATAACAAGTCTTTAAAGCGTCTCGGACGTAGCAAACCGGCCGTCGGATATTGATGGGCTCACGGGCCTAGTGATAGGACGTAAGGCCCATTAAGGAAGGTGGGTCCATGGACTGGAATTGGATATGGGGCCCACTAAGAGGTGGTGGTCGGGGCGTTGAATATATATATTGAAAACAAAAACGAATAATTTTAAAGAATAATTTCTCTTTCACTTTTAAAAATAAAGTTCTTTTAAAAAACGAATTATTTAAAAAAAAAAACGAAAATTAGAAAAAAAAGTTGGAAATCAAATATTCATATCCCATTTAATATTTTTTAAAAATAGAATATAAATACTAGAATCTATTATAAATATTTATTACGAGAAAATTTCTATTTTTAATTGTTAATTTTCTATAGATAATTATGAAGGTCTGGCTTAGATACTAAGCTATCAATTTGGAGGCGCTCAATCACAACATTAGAAGTCAAATTCGGTAGGCCTAAACATTTAGGGTATATTTTTTAGAGGATAGGGTTTAGTATTTATAGTTTTGGATTTTTGAAATTTCCAGAAATAGCACTATTTACATAATTTTAATATTTTAAGAATTTTTGAGTTTGGGTTATCGTCCCTATAATACTTTACATTTAGAGTATATTTTAGAGCGGATAAGGTTTAGCATTTAGAGTTTCGGGTTTAATTTTGACCTATATTGCTGTATTATAACTTTAGAGATGATTTGCTAAATTTAAAAATGAAACGACCCGACCCGTTTTTTTAAAAAAAAATAATAAATAATAAATATAATATAATAAATAAACTACAACTAGTGGTCCCATACCTACTAGCCACCTAACCACAATCACAATCAACAACGGAATAACCAAACTCAATAACCAATAAATATCCAATAATAAACCAATGAGTATAACAACAACAATATCCAATAATCAAATGACAGGAAACATAGAACCAGCAACCTAGCAATGTTCTAATGACCCAACTCTAGCAACCTAGCAATGCCAAACAACATTGAACCGAGTCCCTAGAACATCCTCCTCTTCATTGCCTTTGATTCCACGATCACACTTTACCTTTACCTGCACCACAAACACATATTGCAATGCATGAGTATTTAATAAACACTCAATAATGCAATCCTCCCACCTACTGGGCTATACACCAAGCAATAGAGTCATCTCCAACCATCAAACAACAATCAACAAACAACAAACGACAAACCAGGACTCTGCATCGACCGACACCAACATGCATCGACCGACACCATATGGGAATGCATCGATCGACACATAAGCTGCATCGACCGATGCAAGTGTAACTTGCATCGACCGACACCAAATCTGCATCGACCGACGCATGCTCGACATAACACAAAAACCCTAGAGTTTTACGCGCCGTCCTTGCACTTGCATCGACCGGCGCAAGATATGCATCGACCGACGCAATGCCGAGCATCGTGTTTCCCCGAAGCTTCTCGCCGGATCTTCGTTTCTGCAACCACAAGACTCGATCCCAAGCCACAAGAAAGCTTCCTAACGTCCAAAGCAACGATCTAACAAGTCTAACATCACACAACAAGCAGATTAAAGAGTTTTCTAGCTTAGATAAACCATGGTCCTGCACTTACCTTGGCTACAGAAGAAATCCGACCCAAAACACAAGGAGAAATGTTCCTAGGACGCTCCTACAACGATCTCAGCTACAGATCTCACCCAGAAACGCCACAAACCTCCAAGAATCTCCCAAAACGCTCAAGAACTCTCACAAAGCTTTTTCTCTCTTTCTCTTTTCTCCAAAAACGGCCACCACCCACGAATGAGACAAAAAATTGTGTTAAGGGTTTTCCCTTCACCCAAAACGCATCGTTTAACTTAAGTCAAAACGCACGAAATTGAGTCAGCATCCGGTTCGCGGATGTTATAATTCTCCCCCACCAATCTAGATTCGTCCTCGAATCTCGAACAAACATCAGCCAAGGACTCCCGTGCAACTGTCTCCCTGGCCCGCACTCCTCCGACCAAAACTACGAAAGGTCACCTCTAGGCGATAGACTCACGCTTCAGGCGTCATTTGCTCTCGACTTTTGGACTTCCTTTTTACTCATAGGCCTAAACCTTGAGTTTTTATTGGCTCCTCATCAGACCTAAGTCTGCATGCCATAATGTTGGCTCCTCATCAGGCCTAAGCCCGCATGCCATAACATATAAGGAAAAATCCAAACTCGTCTCTCGGGTCGTCACCCTACAGCGCGCCTCCGGATCGTCATCCGAAGTCGATATACCAACCATACTCCCAAGTCACAAAATCTCCGAATATGGCAGTACTAGGAGAACCAAAGTCCCCCAAGAGTCGCGAGCAAACAATTCTGAACACGTCTGAGTCCTATCCTTATCCAGGTTTCCTTCCTGTGGCTCGCGTAAGACATCTCAATGTCCTACCAACCACATATCCCCTCACTGGGATACCTCATGACCACACAAGGATCATCTCACTGCCACAAGGGCCAAACAAATGTCCTAAACATGACCGCCACCAAGGCCATCTGTCCCGAAGGACCGCCTAAACAGGCACTTTGGCTAAATAGCCCGCCACAAAGGCCACACATATGGCTAAACAGCCCGCCACAAAAGCCACACATCTGGCTAAACAGCCCGCCACAAAGGCCACACACGACTAAACAGCCCGCCACAAAGGCCACACACGGCTAACCAGCCCGCCACAAAGGCCACACAAAGTCTAAAAATACCGCCACACACGGCACACTGACTCAAAAGTCCGCCAGTAAGGCCACACAAGCCCCTCCAACGCTCTCCACCGCTAAAATGGACAAATTCTAAACTCCCGTAAAACTTTCCATATTTAGCACTTTCCACTTTTGAAAACTTTCCACTTTTGGAAACTTCTATTTCAAGAAACTTTCCTCCAAAAACCTCGCCTCACGGAAACTTTGTACCCCGAGCACCACCTCATCTTGTTACCGAGTCGCACAACCAACCATCCCAAGCGACCGAGTAAACAAGAGAGATGGGCTGGAATACTCTATTCCCGCTCCAGCCACGGATTACAGATGGGACCTAGCTAGACAAGTTCGAGTCGCGGCTTGCTTCTCATACCACTTCTTAAACCTTGTCTTCATCTTTGCCTCAGGCTCCCAAGTCTGCTCCTCAACACCATCCCAGTCCCACAGGACTCTCATCAAAGGAATCTTCTTCTTCCGAAGTTCCTTGATCCTCCTCTTTAGAACCCTCACTGGTCTCGCCTACAAGGTCATGTTAGGCTGAAGATCCTCAGGAATCTTAGCCAACACCTGCTCTCCCTCACAGAGACACTTCCGCAACATAGAAATCTGGAACACCTTGTGGAACGCACGCATAACCTCAGGCAACTCCAGCCTATATGCTACCGGTCCCACCCGCTCAATCACTCTGAACGGTCCCATGTACCTCAGACTCAACTTAGTCTCTGACAATGACCTATTCGGACCCTGCAACATGGCCATCTTGAGGTACACTCTGTCGCCCACCTGAAACGCAAGATCTCTCCTCCTCCTATCAGCATAACTCCTCTACCTATCCTGAGCCTCCTTCATGTTCAGCTTGAGAACCCGAATCTTCTCAGAGGTCTCCTGAACAAAATCTGCCCCGTAAATGCTCCTCTCCCCCACCTGAGTCCAGCATAACGGTGTACGACACGGCCTCCCATACAAAGCCTCATAAGGAGCCATGCCAATACTCGTCTGGTAACTGTTGTTATAAGCAAACTCTACCAAGCTCAAATGATCTGCCCAATGGCCTCCCCAATCCAACACACACATCCTCAGCAAATCCTCCAGCGTCTGAATCGTCCTCTCTGACTGTCCATCTGTCTGGGGATGATAAGTTGTACTCATATGCACCTTAGTGCCCATCTCTGCCTGAAACGCTCTCCAGAACACCGAAGTGAACTTAGAATCTCTATCAGACACAATGCTCGTTGGCACCCCATGCAACCTGACTATTTCCTTCACATACTTCTTAGCCAAGACCGCTGCTCCATCAGTCTTCTTAATGGCCAGAAAATGTGCCGACTTATTCAACCGGTCCACAATGACCCAAATAGCATCAAACGTCCTGGACACTGGCAAACCTACCACGAAGTCCATAGTAATCATATCCCACTTCCACTCTGGAATGGGAAGACTCTTTAGTAAACCGCCAGGAACTTGATGCTCAGCCTTCACTAGCTGACACACATCGCACCTCGAGACCTAACCTGCCACATCCTTCTTAATCCCGACCCAGTGATAGTACCTCTTGAGGTCACGGTACATCTTAGTCACTTCCGGATGAATAGAAAACTTGCTCGCATAAGCCTCTCTCAGAATCTCATGCCTCAACTCCTCATCCTTGGGCACGCAAACCCGACCGTGCACCAAGATAGTACCATTATCTGCGACCTGATACTCTGAATCCACATCCTTAGAGGCATTCACCAGCCCCAAATCCTTCTCCTGAGCTAACCGCACCCTACTCAGAAGATCAGCTCTATCAACTGCTTCCAAACCCAACGGTTCCTGTGAAACAGCACACAAGCTCAAAGCACCTATCTCTCCTACCAGAGACTCCACCTCCTGCTCCTGAGCCGAAGCTACCCTCTTCCGACTCAAAGCATCTGCAACCAAGTTAGCCTTACTAGGATGATAGGCTATCTCCAAATCATAATCCACCACCAGCTCCATCCACCGCCTCTGCCTCAAATTCAGCTCAGACTGAGTGAATATATATACTTTAGGCTCTTATGATCTGTAAACACCTGCACCTTTGCACCATAAAGATAAGATCTCCAAATCTTCAGGGCAAAAACTACAGCACCCATCTCCAAATCATGAGTAGGATAGTTACCTTCATGCTTCCGCAACTGCCGCGAATCATAGGCAATCACCTTCCCATGCTGCATCAGAACACACCCCAAACCAACTCTAGATGCATCTGTATAAACCACATAGGGTTCTCCCTGCTCAGGCAAAGCTAAAACTGGCGCAGTAGTCAACATCTCCTTCAGGCTTGCAAAGCCTTCCTCACACTCCTCTGACCAAACAAAAGGAACATCCTTCCCTGTCAGCGTAGTCATAGGACGTGCTCTGCTCGCAAACCCCTGCACGAATCTCCTGTAGTATCCTGCCAACCCAAGAAAACTCCTGATCTCTGTGGCATTCTGCGGTCTAGACCAATCTCTGATAGCCTGAATCTTCTCTGGATCTACAGAAACCCCATCTGCAGACACAATATGACCCAGAAAGCCCATCTCACGCTGCTAAAAACTGCACTTGCTCAACTTAGCAAATAACTTTTGTCCCTGCAACTTCTCCATAACTGCCCTCAAATGCATTGCATGCTCCTCAGGACTCTTAGAATAGACCAGGATATCGTCGATGAAAATGATGACAGATACATCTAGAAACTCCTGAAACACACTGTTCATCAATCTCATAAACGCTGCTGGTGCGTTAGTCAACCCGAAAGGCATCACCACGAACTCATAATGCCCATACCTCGTCCTAAATGCAGTCTTCCTCACATCTGACTCATCTATCGGTATCTGATGATAACCCGACGCCAGATCTACCTTAGAGAACCAAGTAGCACCCCTCAACAGATCCAACAACTCATCAATCCTGGGAAGAGGGTACTTGTTCTTCACAGTAACCCGGTTCAAACCCCGATAATCAATGCACAACCGGAAACTCCCATCCTTCTTCTTGACAAACAACACCGGCGCTCCCCACGGTGATACACTAGGACAGATGAATCCCTTACTCAACAGATCCTCTAGCTGCTTCTTCAGCTCTGCCATCTCTGCTGGAGCCATCCTGTAAGGAGCCTAGGATAACGGCGTCGTCCCCGGTTCCAGTTCAATGGTGAAAGGATCCGACCAAGATGGTGGTAATCCCTGCAAAGACTGGAACACATCCTCAAACTCCTCCACTACCGCAATACCGCTAACCATAGACCTCCCCACTGACTTTAGCATAGAAATAGTAACCAAATAAGCCTCACAGCCCTTCTCGATCATCTTCCCAGCCTGAATGGCTGAGATCACGAGACTCCCCGAAGTCGGTCTAATACCCTGAAAGACCAACTTCCCTCCTGGACGCTCAAACTACACTCTACCCCGATAACAGTCCAAATGCACCATATGCCGATGCATCCAATCCATCCCGAGAATAACATCATACAGCTCCACTGGACTGATAAGCAAACCCGCTGGCCATGACTCTCCCGCGATCTGAATATCAACTCCCTTCGCTCGCCCAATAAATCTCAGGAACTTGCCTCCAGCAACTCTGACAACTCCTGTACGCTCCCCAGGATCCCCTCTGATTCCCGCACTCTCTGCACACTCCGGAGTAATGAAGCTATGAGAAGCTCCAGAATCAAACATAACATGGGACTTAAACCCTCCCACCAACAAGGTCCCTGCACAAACCTCATGTGTTGAGAACCTAATACTTATCACAGGAAAACATAAAATCTGAACTTACTAAGAATCAAAAAGAAAAAGTACCAGAAATTATACCTGTGATCGCTCCGGCACTGGTCCCACCAGTCTCAACAGTCGTGTACACCCGTGGCGCCTGCTCAATCCGTGCCACCGGCTGCCCTCCCGACTGCACCTGCTGCAACGCCGCCACTGCTACCGGCTGTAACTTGGGACAATAGGGCCTGATGTGCCCCGGCTCCCTGCAATGATAGCACACACGATCTGCTGCCATCTGAGCACTCCTCTTGGGACAGCTAGCCACCTTGTGATCCTTGCCTCCACACCCGAAGCAAGTCAGACCACCCGGCCTCTGAGTAGCCTCCCACCTCCTCTTGGTTCCCTGCGCAGGCTTACCGCCTCGGCTGGAACCACCCTGCTGTTGAGCCCTACTAGGCTGAACTGCTGGTCTAACCGTCACTGACTGTGCCCGGATATCCTCCTCAATCCCAGCTGCAGTCTCAACCAGCTCCGCACGCGTAGCATAACTCCACCCTCTACAGTGAACCCTCAAGTTATCACGTAGAGCCCTCAAAAACCTCCGGATCTGAGCCTCCTCAGACTCCTATCCCGACCCCCAAACCTCAGAAGTCGACTGAACTCCCTAGGGAAATACTTGCGGTTGAACTCCAAGACGAAGTCAGCCCAAGACATCTTCCTCTGCACTCTCCTGGCTGCCACAGAACTCCACCACAACTGAGCATCACCAATCAAAAGATGGACCCCAATGTCCACCCAAAACTCCTCAGGACATCTCAGAGTATGGAAGTTACGTTCCACACTCGTCCTCTATGCATCCGCAACAGTAGGATCTGTACCACCCGAAAACTTCTCAGTGGAAAGACTCTTCATCTCCCGGAGCATAGACAAATAACATCCATGTGCTCCCACATCCGCAGCCACTGGCTGCCGCTCCTCCGCCACCACTGGTGGCACAACCTGAGCCTGAGCCGGTGCCACTGGCGGCAACCGCTCTAACAAATGTGCCAGCAAACCCGCAAGGTCGACATCCGGGACTCCACCCACTGGGACACCCGCACTTGGGGTCCTAAGATCACCGGCCACTGGAGCATCAACTCTGCCCCCTCCGACTACACTCACGGAATCCCCCTGGACACCCTGCGACTCGCCGACACCCTCTGCTGTCACACTCTGGTCCTCGGTCTCACTAACCACTGGGACTCTGCCCCTTCCACGTCCGTGTCCATGACCACGTCCGCGTCCACGACCACGACCAGCAACAGCACCACCTCTAGCCATCTGCACTACCATGAACAGAAGGCTAACCAAACAAATTCTACTAGAACACAGAAAAGTAAACTCACTGTGGAATCAAATTGTAGGCTCGAAGAGGATGTTCTAGGACTCCATGCCACACACAATTGACTAACTCACATAATCAATCAAGACATGCAATCCCAACATCAACAACAGAAACCTAGTGAACCCAAACCTAGAACCGTAAAGACTCTGATACCAAACTGAAACGATCCGACCCGTTTTTAAAAAAAAATAATAATAAATAATAAATATAATATAATAAATAAACTACAACTAGTGGTCCCATACCCACTAGCCACCTAACCACAATCACAATCAACAGCAGAATAACCAAACTCAATAACCAATAAATATCCAATAATAAACCAATGAGTATAACAACAACAATATCCAATAATCAAATGACAGGAAACATAGAACCAGCAACCTAGCAATGTTCTAATGACCCAACTCTAGCAACCTAGTAATGCCAGACAACATTGAACCGAGACCCTAGACCATCCTCCTCTTCATTGCCTTTGATTCCACGATCACACTTTACCTTTTCCTGCACCATAAACACATATTGCAATGCATGAGTATTTAATAAACACTCAGTAATGCAATCCTCCCATCTACTGGGCTATACACACAAGCAATAGAGTCATCTCCAACCATCAAACAACAATCAACAAACAACAAACGACAAACCAGGACTCTGCATCGACCGACACCATATGGGAATGCATCGACCGACACAGAAGCTGCATCGACCGATGCAAGTGTAACTTGCATCGACCAACACCAAATCTGCATCAACCGACGCATGCTCGACATAACACGAAAACCCTAGAGTTTTATGCGCCGTCCTCGCACTTGCATCGACCGACGCAATGCCGAGCATCGTGTTTCCCCGAAGCTTCTCGCCGGATCTTCGTTCCTGCAACCACAAGACTCGATCCCAAGCCACAAGAAAGCTTCCTAACGTCCAAAGCAACGATCTAACAAGTCTAACATCACACAACAAGCAGATTAAAGAGTTCGCTAGCTTAGATAAGTCATGGTCCTGCACTTACCTTTGCCATAGAAGAAATCCGACCCAAAACACAAGGAGAAACGTTCCTAGGACGCTCCTACAACGATCTCAGCTACAGATCTCACCCAGAAACGCCACAAACCTCCAAGAATCTCCCAAAACGCTCAAGAACTCTCACAAAGCTTTTTCTCTCTTTCTCTTTTCTCCAAAAACGGCCACCACCCACGAATGAGACAAAAAATCGTGTTAAGGGTTTTCCCTTCACCCAAAACGCATCGTTTAACTTAAGTCAAAACGCACGAAATTGAGTCAGCATCGACCGATGCTCCACCTGCATCAATCGATGCACATCCTAAAACGGGATTCCGGTTCGCGGATGTTACAAAAAACGAGTTCCTTCTAATTTTGAATGTTTATATTAACAAATATTTGAAATTCATATTTGTGTTCTTTATTTTAAATTTGTAACTGGATCATTTTGGAAACCAAATTATATATGTTTTTTTATGAAAAAAAGGAAGCATAAGACTTTTTAAAATATTGAAGGATCAAGTGAAATTTAAGATGTTAAAGTAGTATATTAAAGTTTTTTTAAAAAACTGTTAACTGGCCTAAAAAATAACAAAATATTTTGAGACTTCATTAATGGGGTTTGACACTTTTTACTGTAGTTTGTTTCTTTACAAGACTAAAATATTTTGATGACTATCATACATGTTTAAAAAAATATATACAAAATTACTACTAAATCTAACAAAAAAAATATTTATTTTTAATTTTGACAAAATAAAAATCAAATTTTAAAATTATTGTTTATAATCAGCATTTGACCATACAAGAGTGTGGGTAACTCTCCTAGTTATACGTAACCAGTGTTAAATTAAAATTACAACCCAAAACCAAACTCAATCTGATATGAAACCGAACTAAAAAGATAGATCCAAAAGTGAAACTATGCATGTATATTGTAATATAGTTTGGGAAAAATGTCATAAAAAATATTTTAAATTACAAAAATGGGATTTGAGTCTAGTAGTTAAGTAAGGTATGATTTCTCCCAAAGGGGTGATGGGTTCCAGTTCTAATTTAATTTTTTTTTTTTGGCAAGCTGTTAACGTTGACTTAACTTCTCCGTCAGTTGATTTGAAGATGTGCTTTTCTTTGTAAAATCAATAAAAATTAACTATTTAATTGGAAAGTCAACTAAAGTTAACTATTTAATTCACTACAAACAAAGTTTATGCTTTTTCAATATTTTTGGTAAGTTCAAGATTTTTATGACATTTTTCTTAATATAGTTTTACTGCATCCATGTTTTCTATTTTCCAAAAACAGAATTACTATATTCTAATGGAACCCAAAAGAAAAAGCTGATCAAAATCTTTAAAAAAATAAAATAAAAAAGATACATTATTTGTATAAAACTCAAACTCAACAAAAAAAACCAAAAACTATACCATACCAAATCATAAATGATATCTTTCGTTTCAACATTTAAATCAATTATCAATCCCTATAACCAAAATATTATCACAAAACGTATAAATAATGATTTTAATATCAAAATTAATAAATCGTAAATACCATTTCATTTATCCATCCATATCGCTCTCACTATTTTTATTCAACCTATTTAATGTTTCTCAACGTAACCTTATTCCTCAAGATGGCTAGAGTTTACTTTGGGCTTTTGTAGACATACGACTTGGCGAGATGGACAATGAAAACGAAGGAGATGGAGCTGAGACAAGCAAGTAGCCAATAGAAGTAATCAAGATGTGCCTGGTTCAGGTTATTATCGAACCAGCTCGCTTGACCGGACTGGCTTGTGGCTTTCTCGATGACCGATACCATGAAACTACTCAGGAAGTTTCCTATGCCGATTATGCTTAGGTATAGAGCCAGTCCCATGCTCCTAAGCTCGACAGGGATCTGTCCATAGAAAAACTCTTGTAATCCAACCATAGTGAAAACGTCAGACACTCCAAAGAGAACGTATTGTGGAATGAGCCAGCAAACACTCATTGGGACCGTGGCGTCAGGCGAGTCAACTAGCCCGTTATCTCGAGCGACCTTGAGTCTTTTCATCTCGACCAAAGCAGCTGTCGCCATTGAAATAATTGAGAGGAAAATGCCGGTAGAAATTCTCTGAAGTGTTGTGATTCCTGCTGGTTTATGAGTGAACGATCGTACGATTGGGACGAATAAACGGTCATAGATTGGGATGAAGAAGATAATTCCTAGGCTTATGAAGCATTGGAGTGTAGCTGCAGGGACTATGAGTGTTGATGAGATTGATCTGTCCATTGTAGATCCTTGCTTTGTGAAGAAAGTAGGAGATTGCCCATACACAATGCCAAAAACTAAACTACACATCCATATTGGAATGAGACTCAACACAGCTTTTGCTTCCTCAACTTCATATGAACCGCACGAAATTACCGCTCTATCCAAGAATCTGCATTTGCAAAAGATTAAATTTATTTTCCATTATCTTTTTGAGAAATGTAAATGTAAACAGTTTTGCTGTTGTACGTATGAAATTGAAAAAGAGAAAGTTGAATAGAATTTAAGGTATAAGCTGTATACATAAATATATGGTCGAGCATGCATTTATAGTAAACAAACTAAATAAGTGAAAAGGGGAAAAATGTTGAAACATGCCACATGCGACGAATAAATGTTTTAAATTTATAGACTGAAAAAAGTTTCAACCTTTATTTACTTTTTTGAAAAGTTAGTATATTGACTACGGTTTAACTGCGTTTAGATAAGCATATTGACTTGCAAAACCACAGCGTAAAAGAGCAAAGAAAACGAAAAAAAGAAAAAAAAAAAACATGTATAAATCTAGTATTACCTGAACTTATTCGAAGTTTTTTCGTTAGAAAGAAGAAGGCAAGTCTCATCAGAAGGAGTTTGTCGTCGGTTTTTGGCTGCAGCGATTAAAACAAGGCTAATTCTAACAAAAGGGTTATTATGTTTTTTCCCTTGTCTTTTTTCTTCTCCAGTGTTGAAACGGTATGTTTTGATTCCAAGTAAGAACAAGAACAGAGAAAGCATCATGGAGAGACATGGAATCCCATATCCTAAAGCCCAGCTTAGATTTTCTTGGACATAATTGATGACCAACCGAGTGGTGAATATGCCGGTTGATATCGCAAAATACAACCAGTTAAAGTAAGAGCTCTTGGCTTTGGACTCTACAGGGTCTTGTTCATCAAACTGATCTGCTCCTAAAGTTCTAAGACATACCTTGAAGCCTCCTTCCCCTAACGCAATCAAATAGAGAGCACAAAAGAAGACTCCTACTTTGACCTGAGAAACGCACGAAACATGTGTTTCTTGATCTCCACAGATATCAGGAATCGTCGCTGAATACGTAAGCAGCCCAAGTCCCTAAATAATTCAAGATCACACAAAATACAAATATTTGAGATTTTCAAGAATTGTGAGATTCGAGCTCAAGAATGAACAAGAAAAAGCTTTTGAGTAATTTATTACCATTATGTAGAAAGAGGAGGTTACGAGGATGGTACGGAAACGTCCGAGAAACGAGTCGGCGATAGAACCCCATATCAGAGGCAAAAAAGCTGCAGTTCCGAGCCAGAGGTTAACGTTTGACGCAGCAACCGCCGTTGACTCTTGTAGCGGCCCCGTGAAGTAGGTCATCAGATTTGAAGCTACCCCGAAGTAGGCGAATTTCTCCGCCATTTCAGCACCTGTTCGGAATATTCTCTTCTTTTAGTTGACGTGGAAGTTTGACGACGTAAGTGGATACAAAAAAAAAGGTCAAAGACTTACCAATGAAGAAGCCAGAAGATCTCCATCCACCGGAGGCGGATCTGACGGATGGATTGCCTTGAAAATCGACGGAACACTCGACAATATCGTTTGAAACTATAGTTCCAGTCTCATTATCGGCTGTGAACGTCGACATTGCCTCTTATAATATTGTCCGAGTCTCTGAGGGTTATTGGACTATATATAGTACATAAGATGGCCAAAATCTAATTTACGTTCATATGAAATTATTTAGCACGTGAGTCACGACGATCTAGAACTTAATTTATTGGTCCCTTGATAAATGCGACGCCATAAACTTCTTAGGTGTCAGGGAATGACACGCCATATCGAAGTAGTTGGGAACGAGGAGAAGAAATTTGCACAATAGATTGGTTATTATAATTAATTAAAATAAATGGAAGATTTTTTTTTTTTTTGGGTCAACAATAGGAAGATTAGATTTCAGATATAATGATGATACGGCCGATCTACATGCATGCCTGTCATGGAGTTCAGATTAACCAAATTCACAATGATCAATTCAACATCTATAGTCTAGGCTTCATATTATATAACCTTACAGCGTTTTCCACGTGAGTCACAACGAATACGCTATTGGTCAATTAATTGATTAATTACGACTAGACGCTAGAAAAGTCTACGGTTACAGGAAATGACACCGCGCGTAGATGAAGTGGTTGGGGACGAGGCAAAGTTGTCAAAAAAAAAAATAGGTGAAAGGTTTGATTTCAATTGATGAGAGGTCCGATCCGATCTTTACTTGGATGATGCATCCTATTTAACATTTTCTGGCAGACGCCAGATGATTGTAATCTTCACTTTTTTTTATTATTTTTTAGAAATTTGAAAACTACATTTTCTTTGACTATAGCATCGTAGACGTAGTGAATCGATTTTTTTTTATAAATTTCTTTTGGCCTACTGGCAAATTATAGTAAATCATTTTGTTTTGTTTGTAGCGGACACAAGAAAAATCAAAACTAAATATCTTACTTTTTCTGTTCATCACTACAAAAACTTTCTTTGTCGATTTAAAGTAAAATAAAAATATGTCGATTTTGAACTTTTTCAATTATTTTAAAGTGTTATTAACTTTTTAAATAATTTTAAAGTGTTATAGACTTTTGTACTAAGGTTAATAATATACTTTTTACTAAAGTACCTTTTTTTATTTTCGATTATAGATATATATATATATATATAAAATAAATTGAAATTGATGTCGAGGGAGAACACGGTGATGGAGGCAGATACGTCTAATCTGGCATCACGATCCCATGTGTGAGATAATTATTAATATGTCACCAACACAGCGTAAGCTGTATCGCAGTTAAATAAAGTTAGGTTCACGCAGAGAACGTTGCATGGCGAAATTGTGTGAGACAAACATTATTGTGTAGGAAAGCTTTACCCGAGAAAATGAAGGAAAAACTTTGTCAAAGCATTAATAAAAAATTAGCATGATCGCTTTTGTTTTTAGTGGCTTCATCAATATTATGGTAAGAAGTAAGACATTATTATGTTTAATAATTAAAAAATAATAATTTTGGATATTTATGAATTATATTTGCAATAATTTATTCAAAACTATTTTAATGTTGTTTATCTAAAATTATTCATAGTTATTCGAGATATCAGAATATGAATCGACTTTTTAACTCATGAAAATTTATATGATGTTGAATAATGTTTTGAGTTAACAATTTTACAAAGGATATAACTCCAAATTGTAAGTCAATCATAATACATTGTAACTCAAACTCAATTTTAAAAATTTTAGTTTTGTTGTTGATTGGTAAAATTTTTAAATAATCTATGAGTTAAGTCCATAACTCAACTTAACTCAATGGTAACTCATGTTACCAATCAAATATATGATGTTTTCAAGTTTCTATGCAACTTTTAGATTAGTTTAGTATTTATATTATGCAGTATTGTTTCTGATTGGTTGAACTTGTTAAAAGTAAAGACTTTTTAATCTGCGTGCTTTAGTTAAAACATCCTATATTTTGAAACGGAGGGAGTATAATATAAATATTTCGGATATATCCGGATATCCGGTTTTCATATTGTTTGCTATCCATATCCGGATCTGCCGAATATCTAAATTTATTATCCGGATTGGGATTCGAATCCGGATATCCTGTTTTACGGAGTAGAGTAGAGCGGATCCTAGATCGGATCCCGGATAGCGGATAATATGTTCCAGGCCTATGAAACCATAACAGAGATGGAAAAAGAAATTTCAGTTTTCTCATAATCAATAGTTTGACTATTAAGATGTATGTGCAGTGCTGGCCCAGAGGGGAAGCCATGTATGTCCTCCAATTTTTTTTTTTTTTGTTAAAGGTTTATTTAAAAATACATGGTATAGAAAAGACCCAATTTAGTATGAAAAAAAATAATTTTAGTATGAATTTGGGTTAATTTTTTTCACTTTTAGTGTAAACCTAAAAAGAAAAATGTTTATAACTTTTTTTTTAAAAATAAAAGATAAATTTTCTTTTTACTCTAAAGCCTCTAAATGGAACTGTGTGTAGGCAGTGCCGGCTCAAGGTTTTTAGGGGCCCATGGGCAAAAAAAAAAAAATTGAATAAAAGGCCATTTTTTTTTTTTTAACTTTTGTTATATGTTGAAAAATATGGATTTCATTTTGATAATATATAAACACTTAACAAGATTATAAAAAAATTATTTTCGTTCTATTGTTGGAGTCTGTTGAAATAATTGTGGAAGATAAAATATCTTTTTAGTTATTGACTCATCAAAATAAATTCTTAAAACATATTTTAATATATTATTTTGTTTTATAAATTTTTTTTGTCTCTTTTATTTTACATATATTTTTATATCTCTTTATCTTGTATTATTTTTTTTGTGCTCCTTTATCTTGTATTATTTTTTTTTTGTGCCACTTTATCTGACATTATTATTTTTTTTGTGCCCCTTTTATCTTATAATTTTTTTTTTATATAGAAAAAAAAATTATTTGCATCTTAAATCTTTAAACCCGGGGCGGTCACATTACTTGTTCCCCCATTTAAGTTGGCACTGTGTGTAGGGCATCCAATAATACTGGACCGGCACCATAAGACCATTTATACAACTCGATACGATATGCTATCAAGCCAATTCAGTTAAGAAGACTGATGACTATATGATGTTTTTAGAAGTGTTTGGTCTATTGTAGACATACGACTTAGCGAACCACAAGTAGGATGCTAAACCAGTGGAGCTAAGACAAGCGAGTAGCCAGTAGAAATAATCTAGATGAGCCTGGTTTAAGTCGTTATCGAACCAACTCGTTTGACCAGATTGGCTCGTGACTTTGTCAATGATTGATATCATGAAGCTGCTTAAAAAATTGCCGACCCCGTATATGCTTAGATTCAGAGCCATACCAACACTTCTAAGCTCACAAGGGACTTGGTCGTAGAAGAACTCTTGCAAACCCACCATTGTGAACACGTCTGCAACTCCAAAGATAACGTATTGCGGAACCAACCACCATACACTCATCAGTATCGTGACATCATCCCGAGCGGTCTGGAGCCTTTGAGTCTCAACCAAGGCGGCTACTACTATAGCAAGAATGGAGAGGAAGATCCCTGTGCCAATCCTTTGAAGCATTGTGATTCCTGATGGGTTTTGAGTGAAAGATCTTGCCACCGGGACGAGCAGACGGTCGTAAAGTGGGATGAAAATGACCATTGTTAGGCTTATGAAACATTGGAGTGTAGCTGCAGGGACTAAGAGTCCTGGTAAGATTGACCTGTTCATTGTGGCTCCTTGCTTTGTGAAGAAAGTATGGGATTGTGCACATATAATAGCGTAGACTAAGCAAGTCATCCATATGGGAACAAGCTTAAGCACTGCTTTGGCTTCTTCGATTTCAGCCAAACTACACGAAATCGCTGCCTTGTCGAGGAATCTGCCATAGTAACATATACATTCAGAGAAACCAAGATGGTATAATCACATATGTAGCCTTAAAAGACATTCAAGAAAAGAAAGATTTCTCTGTAGTGTTACCTGAATTGCTTGGAACTCTGGTCAGCAAGGAGAAGGAGGGCTTCGTTCGGGTTATAAAGATCTAAATTTTGTTGTCCTCTGTTCTTTAAGGCCTCAATGAAAACATGAATGATTCTAGCAAAAGGGTTCTTCTTTCCTACTCTTGCAGTGCTATAGCGGTAACTCTTAGTTCCAATGAGGAAGAGAAGCAGAGAAATTAGCATGAAAACACTTGGAATACCAAATCCTAAGAACCAATTTAGGTACTCTTGAATGTAGCTAGAGACCAAACGAGTGCTCAATATGCTAACACAACTTCCAAACATCAACCAGTTAAAGTAAGAACTCTTGGCTTTTGCCTCTTTTAAATCATTTCCATTCAACTGATCAGCTCCAAATACCTTAATACACGGTTTGTAACCGCCTTGTCCTATTGCTATAAGATACAGAGAACAGAAAAAGAGAATTACTCGGAACTGATTTGAATCTTTGGTGTCTGAAGTAGTCATGGCAGAAAAAGACAGCAACCCAAGTCCCTGTTTGTTTCATGATTAAACCATCTTAAGAAACAATAATGAAGTGACAGATTCTAACAAAGTTGTTTGAGAGGAAATGGTTATATGTATATACCAAGATATAGAGAGAAGACGAGATCACAATGGTACGAAAACGTCCGAGGAACGAGTCAGCAATAAAGCCCCAGAGAAGAGGCAAAAACGACACTGTTCCAGTCCATGCGTTGACATTGGCCGCAGCTGCAGCTGTTGACTCCCCCAATGGTCCCGTCAAGTACGTTATCAGGTTCGACGATATACCGCAAAAGGCGAACTGCTCCGCCATTTCAACACCTTATACAAACAAAACAAAACGGATTAATCTCTAGTATAAGAGTTTAACGAAGCTAATTTGGTGTAATCAGACTTAATTTACTAACCGATGATAAGCCTAGCCGATTTCCATCCTCCAGAGGATGATCTGCCGGCTGGTTTGTCCATGGAACTCTCAGTGTTGACCTGATGAAGAGTACCTTCAAGCTCATCGCAGGCGATCACCATTTGTCTTTTACAAATTAAAGTTGTCTTTTATGCACAAGAAGATAATAATTGAGTAAGTAGTATACGTCTTTTGTTATATTGAATTTAAATAGAGAAATACCCTAGAATAGCATTATTTTATTTTAGGTTTTTGTTCCAAAAATATCACACACACTTATATATTCCTAATCTAGCATTAGTGAATATTAAGTATTTAAACAAATAACACAATTGCTTTTTTAATAGCAAAAAAAATCAAACACAAGATCTTTCTCCGGTGAAGCTTGAATCTTCCAAGCTGAGATCTTCATCTCAGATATTTCAATTAAATGCTAAATCGATCGTCATAAGCTTCAATCAAATGATTTAATCAGAGTTTTATCGATTTCATTACCAATCGAATTCGGATTCGTTGCTCTGTTAGGTGTTGGTGATTTTAAGCAGCGACGAAGTAGAGAGACGAGACAGTTTGGTGTTGTTAGCTTAGTCTTCTACTCCAATGGTGAGATCGAGATCTCAAGGAACCACTAGGTGAGTGACTCCAACGCCTTTAGGTGACGTTGAGAAGCCGCTTCCCAACGGAGATCTCTACGTCGGAAGCTTCTCCGGCTTGCTTTCAAGTTGCAGATCAAAATGGTAGTGGTTTCATTGATGATAAAGAGTTTCAAGGAGCTCTTTCTTCTTATCAACAGAAATTCAGTATGAGAACTGTTCATCTTCTTATGTATTTCTTTTCACCAATAGCAATGCCCTGAAAATTGGTGAGCTTTCTTCTATATGCTTTTGATTGATTGAACAAGGATTGTTGTTCGGTAACGTTATTATGTCCATCTCTTCATTTCATTATAGCAAAATTCATACTTTGGGGCATTTCGTCAATGTTTTTTATATTAGCATGCTGGCAATTTTAACAATATTTTGTAGACTTCTCAATGAATAACTTGCTATTGCACAATCTCACTATCATCTTTTTGAATCTCTTTGTTTCATTATTTTAGTTCTAATTGAATTTATAAATAATCATTCTAGTTACATTCATTTCTCTTGCTAGCATAGTTTTAAATTGGTGTCCTGTACTAACTTGACAAGCCTCCACATTTTGTAGGACCTAAAGAGTTTACTGCACTTTTCTACTAGTTCAGAACTGAAAGGTAAGTTTTATAAATGTTTTCATGAATCTAATTGGGTTTCTGTTAGTGATATAGCATAGCAACATTGTTTGGAAGTTCCCTCATGTGGTTTGTATTGGGAATGGTTCAGTCCATTTTTGAGAAGTCTCACAAGGACATGAGCCGAAAATAGATGTAAAGGAGCTGAGAGATGTACTTTTGAGCCTTGGGTTTTGGTTTCTCCTATGATTTTGGATCTGCTTGTTTCCAAGTTTGACAAAAGTGGAGGAAAGAACAATTTTTTGGGATTTTTATATATTTTGGAAGACCTTCCTAAATATTCAGGATGTCTTCCTAAACATTATGAAATCCTTCCTAATTTTTTTAAATTTGAGTTTTTGAATCCTTTATTTATGTTTTGTCTTAATGTATCACAAATTACTCCATTTAGTGAGAGATAATAATTTTATTTTGTGCACATCCTGATATTTTATCTACACATACAATAGGTGTAATGATTTGATTTTGTGTCTTCCTAAATATTTATGAAGGTTATCATGAAATTTAAGATGTCATTCCTAAATATTATTGAATCTTTCCTAAATTTAATTAATTATGTTTCTATATATCTTTTTAATGCTTTGCCTCAATATATCAAAGATTCCTCCATCAATGAATGATACAGATTTCATTTCATGAAGGCTATCATGAGTTCCAAACTTTTTATGAACATCATCCTGAAATTTAAAAAAAACTTTTCGGAATTTCGTTCTTGAAATTAAAGAGAATCTGTAGCAGTAATTATGCTGAGGAAAGTCTTCATCAATTTTAAAATATCATTTCTAAACATCGTTCAATCATTTCTAAACATGGTTCAATAATTTTGTTTGTATCCAGCCTGGTGTTTTACCTGTATTAATGTTTATTGTGTACTTTCTACGAAGGAACAAATTGGCTTATTGTTTTGACTTATTGGTTATGCTCTCTTAGACCTTTCGTAAAGGCTTCAGGTTCAGATCCGAACATATGACAAAATACTTAACTTTTCTTTTTCATGAAAACCATCCTGAATTTTAAAAGATATTTCCTAAATATTATTCAATCCTTCCTGAATAATTTTGTTTGTAAAAACGAGCACGCTTGTTTAATACAAGCATCTTTTTTCTTTCCTCGGATCTTTGAGCCATACGGTTTTGTGTTCTTGGAACCTGGTTCCTGACCTTATCAAAGTTTGCTGTATCCACCTATGATTAATCAATGGTCACAACATGTTTACAAGACATAATCACAACGTAACAGATCAGACACTCTACCTGCAACAAGAAAATAGAGTTATTCGTCAATCCTCAAATACACTAAAACCATCTTAATGGCTTTAAAGACCTTAAATTTGAATAGTAGCAGTCAAGTTGTTTAACTTTTAATCCAGCAAAATGGGTTCTAAAAACCAAAATGTTCAGAAGCCAATTCACAAGCATTCGATAAGAAAATTAAGATGGAAGTAAGAACTATAGAGCTTAGAGACAATATATTAAGAAAGGATGAAATTTTCCAGTTGGTTAGTATCAAGAGCACAGGGAACAACATAAGTTCTGAAGCAAGCAATTGTAGCCTCATGTGTTCCTTATCTCAGCAGCTCAATAAATTTCTTCACAGCAAAAAACAAATTTGAACAAGAGTTACATGGTTTAAATTCAATGATCGACATTTAGCTGTGCCCAAACATAAAAAAGATTCTTTTAAGTCATTTTATACCTCTGCTAGTAACATTTCACATAACTGTGGCTTGAACATTTCAAAAGTGAAAATCCCAGGAGAGGACTCAACCATCATGTTTCTGAAACTTTGCTCCGACTTCTGACTAAAAGCTTTATGAAACGAAGGCACAAAGAAACTTGTAGGGTGAAGAGAATAATTCTCTCCATGTAGACGCTGAAAAAACCAGATTAACACAAAGCAAAAATTAAATGATTGAAATAACCAATTGAAATAACCAATTCAAGATTAAGACTTTTCAACCCAACTCGGTAAAAGAAAATTACGTGGTAAGAGACAAGACTTTCTTCTTGTATTCGTTATGCCTCATAATCTGGAAATTGAGATACGAATACAAAGCCACAAAAACGGAAGCTTGAAAACTATTAAAAATCAGGTAAAAAGGAGAAAGCTTTGACTCGAACTCGCTCACTGTCATGGAAGTATTAACAGGAGAAAGTCTAAAGGTAGATCTTCATAGGTTGATGAGATTAACACACACACCTGTTTCTGGAGCTGAAATAGAATACAATGATCATTGAGGACGAAAGGAGCTTGGGAGCGAAGGATGTTGATGGCGGTCTCAATGTCACCGGATTCAATCGAGTTTCAGATCCGGCGAATGATCAATCTGGAGTGGTAAGACAAGAGGAAGGAGACGATAATGGAGATGAGGATGATGAATTGGCGTCGTCTTCACTCATGTCTCTTCGTCAATCTCCTCTTGTCGGCGATGAGAATTGGCTGGGGAACACACAACTATAGTAATTTTAATTTTAGTGGTTTAACTATTTAATTAGAATAAGTGCTAAATTTGGAAAATAGAAGATTATGCGCTAAGTTTGGAAGAAAAACTTAAAATGATGCTATTTTTGTCAATTGCTCGTTTAAAGAAGAGAAATACTTGTCAATAGCACCATCTAAGTTTTTATTCCAAAGTTGGCACACATACTCAAAAGTTCCAAACTAGCATTAGTAAATATTAATATTTTTTATCTTAGTTAATAAAATTAATTGAAGGAAACAGAGGCCAAATCTCAAACGATGAACCTTAGACTAAATTAGGTATTTTCACCACTTTCTTCTCCGACGATGTGGCTAAAGGTGAAAGTTCCAGATTTCGAGTCTCTTCTCTGACAATAACCCTTTCCGGTAAAATCAACCTTAATAAATCAAAGGTGAGAAGAAACGAAATGAGGAGAATGATGAAGAAGAAACAATTTTCTCTGTGAAGTCAAAAAAATTCTAAAAAGGAGAAGAAATTAATTTTCAGATTCTGAGAAAATGACAAATTCAGAGGTTGTTGTAGAAACTAGACTGGATTCAAAAAGGAAGAAAAGGAAGAGAGATGGGATTGGGAACCAATATGAGGGAATCATTGAGATGAATAAGGAGAAGAAGGTTGGTGAGCAGAGGAAGAAAGCTCATGAAGTAGCTGATCCGATGGTTTTAAAAGAAGGATTTGGTGATGAGAGTAAGCTTGTTAGAACTGTTTTCGTTGGGAATTTGCCATTTAAGGTTAAGAAAAAGTCATCTTGAGGAGATTTAGTAATTTGGGTGTAATTGAATCTGTGAGGATATGTTATGTGCCTATTATCAATGTGAGTTTCTTATAGCTTAAAGATGAGTTATTTAGATTGAGTTTTGTGTTTAATTGTTGATTTTGTTTGTTTTTTTTAATTGATTAGTGAGAAGAGGACAAGGAAAGGAACTATAATGCTGAAACAAAATCGATGAGAAAGTTTAAGGTCTGTGCTTGAAACCATGTATTGTAATTCTGATTTTGAAGTTTAGTGAAGAAAAGTCTAATGTCAATCTGTTTGAAAGAGATAAGTATGTTAATTCTTCTTTGGCACATAATATGTCTCTGGTAATATAACCTCTTAGCCTTTTTGTTTATGTATAGATTGATTTATGGTTTTATGTTATATTCAGATTGATGGCAATAATATCCGCGTTGATAGAGCAGGTCCGCCTTGTAAGAAACGGAAAAGTCAGGTTGATGCTCATTTTTATGATCATAATAGGACAGTCTTTATGGGTCATCTCCCTTTTGATGTGAAGGTTACTTGTTTGTATTAGTCTTAGGACTCTTCTGTTCAATTTTGCAGTCATAGAACAGTATCTCAGATTCTCAGTCTTGTTGTATCCAAAAAGCGTGTGAACTTACAAAAACAGCTCCATGTCCTATTCTTTTGAAGGAAAGGTGGATTTGATGTAGAGAAGATTAAGCAGACACTTTGGTTATCATCTGCTGTGAAATTGCTTAAATCTGTTTGTACAAGGTGATCAATCATCAAATTATAGTCTCAATAGGCACAATATACTTAGCAGAGACAAAGAGAAATGGAAGAGCTAGTATGTCCCATGGTAAAGCAGAGGTTTCCACAATACATGGACGTAATTATGGTTCTGGTCATCAGCATTTTTTGAGATTTCTTAATATTTAGGAAAACTTCCCTAAAATTCAAGGATTCTTCCTAAACATTATGAATCCTTCCTAAATTTAAAGAAATGAGTTTTTGACCCATTTTCATTTCCTGTTTTACCTTGATGTATCGCAGATTACTCGATTTAGTGTGGAAATTTGATTATATTTTGTGCACATCATGACATTATATACATATCTATAGGAGTAATGATTTGAGTTTGCATTTTTCTAAATTTTTATTAATGTTATCCTGAATTTTAAAGAGTCATTCCTAAATATTACTGAATTTTTCCTAAATTTAAATAAATGTGTTTCTAACCTCTTTTTGATGTATTTCCTTATGTTAAAAATTACTACATTAGTAATGAGTATTGTGCATATCTTGGTGTTTATGAATATCCAGACTTTTTATGAAAGTCATCGTGAAATCTAAAATTTTTATGAAGATCATCCTGAAGTTTAAAGAATCCTTCATGAATTTCATGTAATCATAACTGAATTTTGTGGAATTTATCCTGAAATTTCAAAGAGTCCTTGAAATTAAAGAGAGCCGGTAGTAAACTCAATCATGTTATAGTGTTCTTTGATCCATCATCTACAACTATTGTAACCTAGATCCTAGAGTATAATTAATCATAAGCTCATTTGCATGACTATCATCTTGAACACTAACAAGACCACATTTTACCTTAAAGACTCAACCATCTTCAAAATTAGATAAAGGAGTCTCACAACCAGTACTATACGACATAACCTGCAATCAAGTAATAATATTTAGGAAGAAAACCTTAAACTTCAGGATAGCGTTCATAAAATATTTAAGAAGACACAAAATCAAATTATTAATCTTCACTATATAGATAAAATATCAGGATGTGCACAAAATAAAATCAAATATAACTCACCAAGTGGAGTTATATGTAATACATTATGGCAAAATATAAATTAATGGCAAAACATAAATTAAAATATTCAAAAACTCATTTCTTAAGATTTAGGAAAGTTTTCATGATGTTTAGGAAGATGTTCTTGAAACTTAGGAAGATTTTCCTAAATATCCAGAAATCCCAGAAATGATGATGATCATAATTAGAAGATCATCCCGTTGTACTCCGCATCATCAACACTACTAGCCAACTCTATCATCGACGAAGCACAAGCCGAAGACATCAACGAAAACGACAAACTTTCGTACATTTACCAACTGCTTTTTTTCCAATGATATTATATCAAACACTTGGTATGCAACAACTTTAATGTCCAAAGAGGAGAGAGTACCACTCAAATACACATTTCAGCTTCCAAATTACATATGATTTTCTATTTTATTCACAGTTCAGATTCCAATACCCAACAATTCAAGCCACCATTCATAATCAGATTTCATTTATTACCAACCAATGCCCAAACAATTCCAATACCCAAATTAACATTGGTTTAGCTCTGAGACCACCACTCATAATCAGACATACATATCGTAGAAGAGTTTCTTCAGGAATCTCAAAGAATGTTCTGGCTGAGAATGGAGTAACAAAGACCCTGCATCTCCGTTACATCGTAAAGACGTGGCTTCTCCGGTCTTCGTTCTCTTCCATCTTCGTACTTTTTCTTCCATCTCCGTTCTTCTTTTGCTTCTTCTTACAATAATCATCACGATGACATCACTACAAATTTACCCAATTTCTAAATTAAAAGCCATAAAAATCACTTTGAAAATCTCAAAATTTAAGATCGTAATTGATAAATGAAGAAGAAGAACAAGACCGAAGGCTTCACCGTAAGCATTGGAAACTTCACTTAAGCTTTCAAAATTGTAAGTAAAAAGTTATAATTAATTTTAATGATATATAAATTTGTGCTAAATTTGGAATATTTGAATGTGTGTGCTAGTTTTGGAACAAAAACTTAAATATGTGATATTTTTGTCAATTGCCCTTTAAAGAACGACTTTTAATTATATATATAAAAAAATATCAAACTAATTAACATAAATTTATCGATTCGATATCATCAATTTCTCTCGTTTGATTGTAGTTATTAATATTTTTCATTTGATATACTTTTATAGGGCAAGAGAACATTATCATATAACGATTATGTTTTACATGACTAGTTTTTCTAAAACTAGTTGTTATTCAATAAAAGTAACTCCAACATTGGCTTTGTTTATCCTTATTTGCATGGTTGTGAAGTTAATTTCTGAAATACAATAATGAAGCCTAGTTCAAATGGCAGAACAGAGAAAACAATGCTTTAGAGTTTAGAAGGTGTTTGGTCTATTGTAGACATATGACTTGGCGAACCACAAGTAGGAGGCGAAACCAATGAAGCTAAAACAAGCTAGTAGCCAGTAGAAGTAATCTAAATGAGCTTTGTCAGGTCGTTATCGAACCAGCTCGTTTGACCAGACTGGCTCGTGATTTTATCAATAACTGATACCATGATGCTGCTTAGAATGTTTCCTGCCCCGTATATGCTTAGTTTTAGAGCCATACCAACGCTTCTAAGCTCACAAGGGACTTGGTCGTAGAAGAACTCTTGCAAACCCACCATTGTGAACACATCCGCGACTCCATAGATAACATATTGTGGAACCAACCACAACACGCTCATCAATATTAGTTCATCGTCCCAAGCAGTTTGGAGCTTTTTGGTCTCGACCAAAGCGGCTATTACTATAGCAAGAGTGGAGAGGAATATCCCTGTGCCAATCCTTTGCAGCATTGTGATTCCTGATGGGTTTTGAGTGATGGACCTCGCGAATGGGACGAGTAAACGGTCGTAGATTGGGATGAAAACGCCTATTGCGATGTTTATGAAACTTTGAAGTGTAGCTGCAGGGACTAAGAGTCCTGGTGAAATTGACCTGTTCATTGTGGCTCCTTGCTTTGTAAAGAATGTAGGGGCTTGTGCATATACAATGGCGTAAACTACACAACTTGTCCATATTGGAATAAGCCTAAGAACCGCCTTTGCTTCTTCGATTTCAGCCATTTCACATGAAACAGCTGCCTTGTCTAGGAATCTGCATAGTATCCAAGAGAAATAAACTATAAACTTTTTCTTTGTGATAATTTTTCACATATTATTATGTTACCTAAACTGTTTGGAACTTTGGTGAGCTTGGACAAGGAGAGTCTCGTTCGCGTCAGCCATATCATCGAAATCAGGTTGTCTTCTGTTCTTTAAAGCCTCCATGAAAACACGACTGATTCTAGAGAAAGGGTTTTTCTTTCCTCCTCTCTCAGTACTAAAACGGTAAGAGGTAGTTCCAAGGAGGAAAAGAGACAGAGCAAGCAACATGGAAACACTTGTGATACCAAAACCTATTGACCAGCTTAGGTTCTCTTGAATGTAGGTAGAGACCAAACGAGTCGTCAATATGCTAATACAGTTACCAAAGAACATCCAGTTGAAGAAGGAACTCTTGGCTTTTCTCTCTCTTAGATCGTAACCATCGAACTGATCAGCCCCAAATACCTTAATACACGGTTTGTAACCGCCTAGTCCTATTGCTATAAGATACAGAGAGCAGAAGAAGAATGTCACTTGGAACTGATTCGAATTTTCGGTGTTTGAAGGAGTCATGGCTGAAATAGACAGCAACCCAAGTCCCTGTTTGATTATGTTTCAAATATAATTATTCATCAAAATCTCTAGTAATAGAAATGTTTTGAGAGGTGAGTATTTTTATATACCAAGATATATAGAGAAGATGCGATGACAATGGTGCGGAAACGACCGAGAAACGAGTCAGCTATAATGTAAGAACAGAGAAACTAAGGGTGTATTTCCATTGAAGATACTTTTCTAATTAATCTTTTAGTTGGGTTTTACAATGCTATTTATATACAAAAGTTATAGAACAATCTAGACTTTTTAGGAGGCAACCTTATCCTTAACTTCCAGCTGTATTGATAGGGATTAATGAGCTTTTGAATTTGTTACCGTTCCTCTGATTTGCAGGTCTGATCCTCTGTTGAGCAGGTCTGTTCCGTCTGGTCCGCTGTTTGCAACCTGCAGTTTTGTTCCTCTGTTTTGCAGGGTTGTATTGTCGATGAAGACTTTGTCTTCTTCTGTTGACTAAGGCTGAGATTATCTTGTTGGGCTTGGGCTGTGTCTCCATTCTTTTTGTCAAGGCCCACATTATCTCTTACACCCTCCCTCAAACTTGACGTGGGTGAGACGCTAGAAGCAGACACGCCGAGTTTGCCACAAAGATCAAAGAACGACGGACGTGGTAGGGGTTTTGTGAAGATATCGGCAAGTTGCAGTGTTGCTGGGATATGATGAGTTTCAATGAGACCGAGAGCTACTCTTTCCCGAATAAAGTGAAAGTCCTTGTCAAAGTGTTTAGTACGGTTGTGTAGAGCCGGGTTTGCAGAAAGGTAGACAACAGACAGGTTGTCACAGAAGACTCGGGTGGGTTGATACTGAGAAACGCCAAGATCACATAGGAGGGAGGAAATCCACATGAGTTCACGAGCCACAACCGATAAGGCTCGATACTCTGACTCAGTGGAGGAGTTTGAGATGGTTTTCTGACGTTTTGCAGACCATGAGGTCAAAGTGGAGCCAAGTAAGATGCAAAATCCCGATGTGGATCGCCGTGTATCCTTGCAGCCAGCATAGTCACTATCACAAAATGCAGAGAGCACCGGATTATTGTGTTTTCGAATTGGAAGACCCATGTTGATGGTTCCTTTCACATACCGGAGAATTCTCTTGAGCAGACTGAAGTCAGAGTTTGTGGGATTGTGCATTCTTTGGCATATGAAGTTAACTGCATATTGGAGGTTCGGTCGTGTAATTGTCAGATATTGCAGTTTGCCTGCTAGACTCCTGAAGTAGGTCGGCTCAGAGAATGGTGTAGTGTTGAGGTTCTCCAGCTATTGTGGCAGAGGAGTGGGCATGGGATTGCAGTCCGACATGCCAGCTTAAAACAGAATCTCTGAGGCATAACCTGTTTGATGCAGAAGCAGGCCATTTGATAGAGTCTCGAACTGTATGCCAAGAAAACAACTTGGTGGACCAAGATCCTTCATTGAAAAACGAGTATTGAGAGCAGTGAGGAGTTGTTCTAGTAGAGACATGTCATTGCCGGTTAGGAGTATGTCATCTACGTAGAGGAGAAGCACCAAGGTCTTCTGATATTGATTACACACAAATAGAGAGGGATCTGATGTACTGCATTCAAAGCCAAAATCAAGCAAGAAGTTGCTGAATGTATCGAACCATGCCCTCAGAGCCTGTTTTAAGCCATAAAGGGCTTTAGTGAGACGACATACGTGATTTGGCTTGTCTGGATCGACAAAACCTGACGGTTGATACATAAACACAGGTTCCTGCAGTTCACCATGCAGAAACGCAGTTGATACATCAAGTTGCTTGATAGGCCAAGAATGAGCAACAGCCGTATCAAGAACTAGACGTATGGTGGCAGTCCTTACAACAGGACTAAAAGTTTCAAGATAGTCCACTCCCTCTTCTTGGTCAAAGCCCTTGGCCACAAGACGAGCTTTTAACTTGTCGATTGTTCCATCAGGTTTGAGCTTCGTTGTGAATACCCACTTGGAGGATAAGATATTCATGTCTTCAGTGGGTTTGGTAAGAGACCAGGTTCGCAATATATGAATCCGTTTAATCTCTTCCATGACTGCATTGTTCCAACCCGGATGTTTCATGGCCATGGTAATATTTTTCGGTTCAACTGCAGTATGTTTGGAGGCGAGAAGAGCATAGCGCTTGTTCAGTTTCTGAATCCCATCCTTTGATCTGGTTGTCATGGGATGGAGACTGTTTGTAGTCACTGGTACGATGGTTGTACTCGGAGCAAGATCACTATGTGTAATGGTTGCAGTCTGTATCAGGATCTACACCATAGTCATGGGGAGGTGGGGACTCTGATTCTGCAGCAGAATCTTCATCAAGATCATGATCATGATTCAGCTCTTCTGCTTCTGGATCGGTGTGTGACATTGTTGCGACACGATTATGAATCAATGTGGTGTTAGTATCCTCTGACTGCTTGGATGAAGAGTGCAAGTCTGATGAAGAACACGAGTACATTTGTTGCCAAGCCTGAAGAAGAGGTGTTGTATATGATGGAGAGAGCTGCTGAAATTTCTCTTTAAATGGAAAGTGACACTCATCAAATATGACGTGTCTGGAGATATACACTTTACCGGTTGGAGGGTGTAGGCAACGATAGCCTTTGTATTGGCTGTGGTAGCCAAGGAACACACATTGTAGTGATCTTGGATCAAATTTGTTCTGAGCTAGAGGCCGCAGACACGGGTAGCAAGCAGAACCGAAGACTCGGAGGAAGGAATAGTCGACTTTTTCTTGATGAAGGGTTGTATGAGGACTGACATCATTTAGTACTGAGGAAGGGAGAATGTTAATAATGTAGTTGGCCGTGAAAAACGCTTCTACCCAGTATTTCAAAGGTGTGTAACTATGAAATAGCATAGACAGTTCAATTTCTACTAAATGTCGATGCTTCCTCTCTGCAAGACCATTTTGTTGTGGAGTGTAGGGACATGAGATCTGATGATGAATCCCATGCTCTTGAAGATGTTTCTTGAAGTTATTACTTGTAAACTCTCCACCCCCATCACTTTGAAAGATTCGTATTTTTGCATTCAATAGATTTTCAACCAGCTTTTGAAATGCAATAAACACTGAGTAGAAATCTGACTTTAAATGTAATGGATAAAACCAGGAGAATCTTGAATAATCATCAACGAAAACCACATAATATTTGAACCCTTGGTTTGACACAACCGGTGAGGGTCCCCAAAGATCACAATGGATCCTATCTAAAGGCTTTAAACTGCGAGAAGTAGAAGAAAAAAACTGAAGCTTGGTGCTCTTTCCCATCTGGCAAGGCTACCAAACAGGAGATGTTCTGCTCTTATTGATTTGAATTTCCTTGCAGGCTAGAAGATGCTGCAGAGATCTTGAGTTTGAGTGTCCTAGACGATGATGCCAAGTTTCTAAGCTTGCTGCACATCGTCGATTTGAAAAACAAGCCACAATCTCTTGATTCTGCAGCACATAAAGTCCTTCTTTACGAGGACCGTTGGACACCACCTTCTGAGTGTTTAAATCGATGATGTACACTTTATTAGAATCAAAGAAAACACCACAGGGATAGTCATCGCATAACTTGGAGACAGAAAGCAGAGATTTCTTGATGTCAGGACAAACTAACACCTCATTAATGGGAATAGTACCTTTGGATGAAGATATGGTGGTGGAACCAACATGAGTTATGGGAAGATAGGCTCCATCCCCAACCATTACCGTATCATTTCCTTTGTAAGTGGTGGTGCCTTGAAGACCAGAGGTAGATGACGTTATGTGGGCTATTGCAGCTGAGTCTGGATGCCACTCTCGACCATTTTCTTCAGATACCCGGAGAGAGGCAAAAGCTTGCGTTGGGACGTCACTTTGATAGTTGTTATCGAACCTGTTGTAACATTTGAGGGCAGTGTGACCAATGCGACCACATATTTGACAGATAGGTCTCTCGCCTTGAACATGAGGAGAGGACTGGTGTTGAGTGAATCCAACCTCGTGTTGTATAGCCTCCTCTGCCTTTGTTCTGACCGAAGCGACCACCACGACTTTTATGATTCGGAGCAAACTGAGGAGCACACGGATTTATCTTTTCAGTCATAAAGGCAAGGTGAGGAGTGACAGTGGTTGTATCCTTATATGACTGTAGTTTACTGTCGAATCCTTGAACTTCTGAAATCACATCGTTGAAGGTAGGTGGTGGTAGTTTGCTCAAGGAACTTTGAATTACCGTAGCAATGGGGTCGTACTCCCTTCCCAGTCCATTGAGAAAGCCAAAGATCTTCATAGATTCATCTACAGGCTTCCGAATGGAGCTGAGAGAGTCGCAAATGGTCTTGAATTCTCTAGCAGAGAAAGTTTTACCCTTCTTGGAAACGAGTTGCAGGTTGCGACGGAGAGAAAACTCTCTGGCCACGCTGCTTTTGTTGAAGTTTTCAGCAAGCGAGACCCAGATTTGATGAGAGGTTTCAAGACTGTGAACATGACCAAGAACCTCTTCGGATAGAGTTCCAAATAACCAAGACCGGACTTCGGTGGTGACATCACCGTTGGTGACACGACGGGTCTGAGCTGGGACCGAGACAGCTCCGTTGACGAACCCGATAAGTTTCTGACTGGAAAGGAGAGACTCGAACTGCGTCTTCCACAAGAGGTAGTTGTTGTCATTGAGTTTGAGCGTGACTGAGCTCGAGACATGGACGTTGTCTGGAAAGGGATATGCGGTTGCCATTGAGATGCCTGTAAGAGCTTAGAATGGCTCTGATACCATGTAAGAACAGAGAAACTAAGGGTGTATTTCCTTTGAAGATACTTTTCTTATTAATCTTTTAGTAGGGTTTTACAATACTATTTATATACAAAAGTTATAGAACAATCTAGACTTTTTGGGAGACTTTCCTTAACTTCCAGCTGTATTGATAGGGATTGATGAGCTTTTGAATTTGTTACCGTTCCTCTGATTTGCAGGTCTGATCCTCTGTTGAGCAGGTCTGTTCCGTCTGGTCCGCTGTTTGCAACCTGCAGTTATGTTCCTCTGTTTTGCGGGGTTGTATTGTCGATGAAGACTTTGTCATCTTCTGTTGACTAAGGCTGAGATTATCTTGTTGGGTTTGGGCTGTGTCTCGGCCCACATTATCTCTTACATATAAAACCTCCGAGTAGCGGCATAAACGAAACGGTTCCAATCCAAGCATTAACATTTGTTGCGGCTGTAGCTGTTGACTCACCTAATGGTCCGGTCAAGTACATTATTAGGTTTGACGATATCCCGAAGTAAGCGAATCGCTCCGCCATCTCCACACCTACAAAAATATTATATACAAAAACAAAGAGAATTATCAAATATTATATGGTGACTGTGTGAGTGTGTGAGTAAAAGGAGCTCAACTGTGCTTACTTACCGATGATGAGCCTCGCGGATCTCCATCCACCAGTGTTATTTCCTCGGTTATTAAGAGAAGCCTCAGTGGTATCTCCGAGCTCATCTGCAGCTGAGGAGCCGGTGATAGCCATTGTATATGGGATTGATTGGTTCTGATAGTATTAAAATATATGTTAATCATTGTAGGAATTATGTTAGTTTGTTTTATTCCTTTCTTTTCAAAAGTTTAAAGATAAGAAAGCTCACACGCACGTTATATGTCTTTCGTTCATGGCCACAAACATATATCTCTTTTTTAGAAATATCTTAGACAGAGCCGGCGCTAGCATTTCAATAGGGCTACAAACAGAGGAATAGTTACAAATGGCATTTATTTAGAAACTACACTCCGTCCACACGACGATAGGTGTACGACCTGGAAATGAATAGGAACGTAAAGAACCCAACGGCGCTAACAACGGCAAGTAAGTAATAGAAGTAATCGAGATGGGCTCTGTTCAGATTACTATTGAACCAGCTGTCTCCAGCGTCTCCTCCAGTGGTTAAGTCGATCAGAGAGATAAGTAAGCTGCTCAATAAGCTTCCCACGCCTAACGCACTTAAGTAGAGAGCCATACCGATACTTCTCAGCTCAGTGGGAACTTGGCTATAAAAGAACTCTTGCATTCCCACTAAAGTGTGCAGGTCGGCTAATCCCAGCAATATATACTGAGGGAATAACCACCAGATCGACATTGGACCAGTTATGTTCGGTTGGTCTATAAGTCCGTGTTCTTTTGCAGTCTTGAGCCGTTTTGACTCAACCAGAGCTGCAACCACCATAGTGAGAGTTGCTATTACCATTCCAGTTCCAATTCTTTTGAGTGTTGTGATGCCACAAGGATCTTTGGTTATTGACTTTCCCATTGGGACCAAAACACGGTCGTAGATGAGGACAAAGACTATAATTGATAAGCTGATCAGGGCCTGAAGAGAAGCAGGTGGGATCATTACACCAGGAAAAATTGTTCTTTCCATTGTGACACCTTGCTTTGTGAAGAAAGTCATGTACTGTGCGTATGGTATGGCGTAAGATAGAGTTGTAAGCCATACTGGAATTAGCTTGACAAGAGCTGTGGCATCTTCTACATCTCTAGACTTGCATGACATTTCTCCATCATTGGGAACAAGCAATGCTTTGTTGAGAAAACTGTCACAAGAAAGTGTATTTAAATTCATAATCATGCAAGTATGCAACAAGGCTGTCCGAACCGTAACATCTATGATTGCTATATGTCAAACATACCTCAGCTCCTCTGGAGAATCTTGAGATGGATTTGCCTCAAGCTCAGCTATGCATAATTCTGAGGAACTCAATCTTTGGTTCTTGAATGCTAATAAAAAGACTCTACCTATCCTGGTAAAAGGGTTGGTTTCTTCTACTTGTCTTCTTTTACTGTACCTATAAAGTCTTCTTCCTAACACGAAAAGAACAAGAGAGATCACCATGAACACACACGGGATACCAAATCCAAGCGCCCAGCTAACGTATTCCTGGATGTACACAACCACTAAAATCACCAGGCTGATTCCTGCACATATACTAAAATACCACCAATTGAAGAAAGAGCTTCTATCCCTGTACTCTTGCAGGTTCTTCTCATCAAACTGGTCAGCACCAAAAGCCTGAACACAAGGTTTGTGCCCACTTTGTCCAATAGCCACCAAATACAGAGAAAAGAAGAAGAGTGCATTGACAAAAGACGAAGGTGAAGAGGTCACTTCAGTAGTGTTGGGAATCATAAACGCAGATGAAGTCAGAAATGCCAGTCCCTGTCATCAAAATCCAAATTATGTTCAAGTCAGTTTCTGCTTCTAATATGATCGACAAAATCGAAAAAAAAAGAGACAGAACAAAGACGAACCAGTACATAGATAAGAGAAGCAATGATAATTGTTCGGTACCGACCAAGAAAAGCGTCAGCGACAAAAGCTCCAAGAACAGGAAGAATAGTGGAAATACCCGACCAAGCGTTGACATTAGCGGCGGCGACAGCGGTAGATTGACCGAGTGGTCCAGTCAAGTAACTTATTAGGTTTGATCCGATCCCATAGTGCGCAAACCTCTCCGCCACCTCCACACCTGCCAAAACAAAAATGTCCTCAAGAGAGAGATTCAAAAAAAAAGGAGGTCTAAAAAAATAGTGAAACAGAGCAGCTCGTGATTATAATGATGGAGCTTACCGATTATGAACCATGCAGCTCTCCTTCTACCTGTATTGGATCTTCTAGCGTCGAATCCACGGTGGTCAACGGCGTCGATCACGCGTTCTTCTCCAGAATTAGCCATTTGGAGAGAGACTAGAAATAAGAACTTTTTTTGTAACGCCTAACAATTTACAAAATACATTTGAAATATATATATATATATATTCCAATACTATAACACTTGGACTGCAGAATTTGAATTTTCTTGTCTCTTTTGTATACATAGTTTCTGTATGAGACATGTGTTCCGACTGTCTTTTAAAATTCTGGAATAAGCCTAATAAGAGCTGTGGCGTCTTCGACATCTCTAGACTTGCATGCCATATCTCCATCATTGGGTACAAGCAAGGCTTTGTTGTTGAGAAACCTGTCACAAGATAATGGATTATATAACCTCATAACCAACCATACAAGCAAGGCTTCCGAACCATAGCTTAACGTATATATTGAACATAAAACTGGTCAGCACCAAAAGCCTGAACACAAAGCTTGTGTCCACTCTGTCCAAGAGCGCATTGAGTAAAGAAGGAGGTGAAGAGCCAATCCCTGACACCAAATTCAAACTCTTTCTCAATCTCCTTGTTGAAGAACAAGTAAAAGCCAATACCCATCATAAAGATTCGATTTTTTTTTTTTTGGTATCAAAGAATCGATTTTTATCAGTCCGATCGAAAGAGAAGAGACGAACCAGAACGTAGATAAGAGAAGCGATGATAATAGTTCGATACCGACCGAGAAAAGCGTCGGCGACGAAAGCTCTAAGACCAAGCGTTGACATTAGCGGCGGCTCTCCATCTACGGGTATTAGATCTTCTGGCGGAGAATCCACGGTGGTCAACGGCGTCGGTGACGTACTCTTCTTCTCTGAGAAGAGAAGTTTCTCCACAAGTCGTCATTATCTTCTCTGTCTCCAACGAAAGCGACAAGGAACGAGGTACTGATTTGAGTTGTTCACCTTTGAAAGCTAATTTCTCTGTCCTTTTCTTTTTTCATATATTTTTAATTACTTAATTAGTAACTGTCATATTGTACTTTTCACAAGTGAATTTTTAAAGATCTAGTGACAGCCACAGTATATAAAATGAATTGATATGATTGTCAAAAAAAAAAAAAAAATGAATGATATGATAATGGGAGAAAAAATAGTAATTATATGTACATGAATAAAGAAGGATTCACAATCTTGAAGTTGAAACATCTCTTTTAGTTGCTCACAGAAACCATCTAGGATTTGATTATGAGTGAGAGGATGATCTTAGCTGGAGAACCAAAGTTGCATCAAAATTGTGGTTGTGATCAATCACATTGCGGAGATATTCTGCATGCTTCCATGGAGTCTCGTTAATATGGATTAAGATAGTATTAGATGTGTGATTATATGGAAGTTCATGGGAAGCCTTGGCGTCACGCAAAAATTAACAGTTAGTGTATCGTCAAAATGAATAACAATCTTTGGTAGACTAAAAGTCCATAGGTTTGTTTCTACAGTATTATTCACATGACGAAAACAAAAGAAAAGAGTACGTACGCTTTCATCCACCACCTATCAAACATTGACGTATAGGCGGATAGGCCCATTACTATTTCTTGCCACATAAATAGAACTGTTATGTCAATTTCGAAAGGCGTGGATACTTTCTCGACAGACACAGAGGCACTAAACCGTACGTGAACTATTCTTTTCGAGTACTAGCTATTAACTCTTAGCTCCTTAACAACCTCAATTAACTACAACAGTGTCAAATGTATACACATATATTAATAGCTATGTGTCTATAAATAAGCCATTTGCATGTGTACTTAGTAGACTAATACCATAAAACCGGATATTTAATAAGAGATATGGCAATAGAAAGGCAAGTAACGGAAGGAGAGGAGCCGGTAAGTCCATTTGCGCGGTTGTTTAGCTTGCCAGGTCTTGATGTCTTCAACATTCTAACCATTGGATTCAAAACCGAAACCAATCCATCAATCCTTGTGGAAGGCTTCAAGAACACACTGATCAACCATCCACGCTTCTCTAGCATACTGGTCGGTAATTGACTTATACACACGTTTTTATTTTTTATATGTTAAGTTTCATGACTTCTAACATCATATGAGACATGTAGGTGACTGGTCATGGTGAGCACAAAGGAAAAGCTAAATGGATTCCAACGAAAGTAATAGTAGAAGAGCATGTAATTGTTCCAGATATAGATCCTAACATTGAGAATCCTAATGAATTTCTAGAGGATTATACATCTAAGATGGCTCTTTCTCCAATGGATATGTCCAAACCTTTATGGGAGTTTCATTTATTGAAACTTAAAACATCACATGCCGAATCTGTGGTCGTGGCTAGGTTCCATCACTCTTTGGGCGATGGGATGTCTCTTATGTCTCTTTTACTCGCTTGCACTCGGAAAACATGTGACCCCGAGTCGTTGCCTACTTTTGTGGCTCCGAAGAAAAACAAAGCAAAGAACATTTGTTTTGCTTTGGTTGCTTGGTTATGGTTCATAGTAAGATTTATGTTCCACACTTGTGTCGAAGTTATCAAATCAATACTTTTTATTTCTTGTGCGAGGGACACCTCAGCTCATATAATGGGTAAACCAGGAGTTACACTCAACAATAATAAGTTTATTCATCAAATCGTTAGTTTGGATGATATCAAAATGGTGAAGAACGCCATGAATATGGTACGTTTGCTTAATTAGTTTTTTTTTCTACAAAAATGAGTTTTTTAAATGCTTTCCCTCCTTTTTTTTTTTTTTACATCTTTCTTTCCTCTTTTTTATTAGACTATAAATGACGTTCTTTTTGGGATGGTACAAGCTGGTCTTTCTCGATATTTGAATCAAAGATATGGTAAATCTAAGGCCAAACATAAATATCATAATATGATATATATAACAATATCTTACATTTTGTCTCGAATTTGTAAACAGATATTGAAGACAAACTACATCTTCATGGTGTTGTTTTTTTTAATCTAAGGCCAAACAGAAATATTGAGGTGCTTAATAACATATCCCAAACGATTTTTTGCTTCCTTTTTTTGTTTTGTCTTGTTCAAAATAGTACGAATTCTAACAAATAATTAAGTCTATATCAGGAATTGGCAAATATGATGGCAAAAGGTTCGAAGTGTAGATGGGGGAACTCAATAGGTTATGTTCTGATCCCCTTGGACATGAAATCGAACGATGATGTATTTGAATATGTTCGACAATCCAAAATTGTTATGGATCGTAAGAAACATTCCCTCGAACCTCTATTTTCCCATGTGTTGCTCAAGTTAACATTGGAGGTTTTTGGATTTAAGGTAAGATTTTAAATCAAACATTATCTTAACATATGCAGTTCCAAATATATATAATTAATGTATCTTGTGTTCTTATCGACATAATTATATGTATCTGTGCATGGGGTGGAAAACAGGCACTCAAAAATCTTGTAAAGAGAATTTTTGGAAGCACAACAATGATATTCTCTAATGTGGTTGGTCCAGCCGAACACATTAGTTTTTTCGGCCATAAAATATCTTACGTTGCTTCAAGTACCTTTGGTTTTCCACAGGTACTCTCTTACACAAACACATTCTTGAAAGTTGAAACCGATCATCAAAAATTACATTACTTCAACTTCTTTTGCATAAATTAGGCTAATATTAGATTATCCCACATTATAAATGGATTTGGTAAGGGAGATATAAGGGAATTTGGTTCGAGAATCATCTCATGGAGTTTGTTATATTCATTTCGTTTTATAAAGGATATTGATTTAATATTTTATTTTTGCTTCACAGAGAGTGTTTTTTTTCCATGTTTTTAATAGAGTTTTTCAAACAAAATATGTTATATATATATATAGGTATATTATTTTAGCTTATTAATTAAGAAAAATATACAGTATTTATTTTTTTAAAATATGTGTATATATATGATTTTATTTTTTAATTTGTTAAACCACGTAAGAATAATTTTTTTGCATTGTGAAACAAGGGACTCATAATAATTTTTTTAATTCTATCCCTTTTTTTTTTTGTTAAACAAGGGACTCATTATCGGTACTCAAAGCTATGTGGACAAACTCATTATCAACATCGGAGTTGATTTAGACGTGATCCCAGACCCTCATCACCTCCGCGATCTCATCATCGAAGCTCTCCACATGATGAAATCTGCTGTTGTTCCACAAACGACTTTTCATGCTTCAGAGGTGTAAACGAAATGGTCGGCGTGCATAGCATATCTATGGATGAAACCTATTTACTACATATAATTCAGTTGAGAATGTGATTATTTTCAATAGATTGTTTATTTACGTCTCATCCTTTGTTTAACATCTTTATAAGTCCTACACTATCATTGGTTTGCTGTATGTCATCCTTAGTTTATCATCTTATAAGTCCTACATTATCAATAATAATTCATCCATAAATGTTTGTACGAACGTGTTGGATCATTTTTTTTTTTAAAGATGTATTCCCTCCGTTTCGAAATATAGGATGTTTTGGAGAAATTTTTTGTTTCATAATATAGGATGCTTTCAAATTTCAATGCAACTTTTAGTTAGTTTAGTATTTTATATTATGCAGTATTGTTTTTGATTGGTTGAACTTGTTAAAAGTAAAGACTTCTTAATCTGCGTGCTTTGCTTAAAACATCCTATATTTTGAAACGGAGGGAGTATATATCACCAGGAGAGTTTCTGCACTCTTGTACGGGCAAAAACTTTTTAAAACAGTTATTGTCTAAATTTTTTATGGTCAAATATATCACTAATTCAATTCTTTTATACGCTTGTATGGGAATATATATTTTTAAATAATATTTTCAAATATATCAAAAAGTAAATTAATTATAAGACTAAAAAGAATTCCAACAAAAATGTAAATAGAAAATAATTAACCAAAAGAGAAGCTATAATTTAATCTTCAATAATAAAGAATGGAAGTAATTTTTATAATATAAACATAAAGTAACAAAGGTAGGAGAGTTACCCGCGAGCATATCCGACCAAATGTTTAAGCCTAACAAAGTTGACTTTTAATGTTGTGATTGAGCGCCTCTATATTGATGATAGCTTAGTATCCAAGTCAAACCTTCATAATTATCTATAGAAATTTAATATTTCTAAAAATATATTTTTTTCGAAAAAAAAATATTTACCAAAGATTTTAGTATTTATATTCCATTTTTTAATAATTTTAAATAGTATACGATTATTTTAACCCGATTTTTACTAATTTTCGTTTTAAAAAAAATATAATTCATTTTTAAGCTATCAATATTCGTTTTTAATAATTTGTTTTTATTTTCAATATATATACATTTTTAATTGTTTTATTTGTTCATCCACGTAATTATAATTGTCAGAACTTTTTGTCTTATTTAGAGTATTTGTTCCTCCTTTTGGTGATAGTGTATCCAGCCGGAAAAACATGGTTTTTTTCGGAGATTTGCAGCAACCTTATGAAATTTTGTCGAGATCACAAAAGATTGTATTATATCTTCAAATTAAATGGATATTTGTAGTATATCCTCTCGAGATTTTTAGTTCAAACCGTCATAATTATCTATAGAAATTTAACATTTTAGAAAATAGAAGTTTTGTTGAAACAAATAATTACAATAGATTCTAGCATTTATTTTCCATTTTTTAAAAAAAATAAATGGGATATGAATATTTGATTTCCCTTTTTCTAATTATCGTTTAAAAAACAAAAAAAAAAATAAAAGTGAAACAAATAGTCTGTAGAAATTTAATATTTTTAAAAGCAGGGATATTCTCAAAGAAATATTTGCAATATATTCAAGTATTATCTTCTATTACTTTTAAACTAGGAGAGTTACCCGCACGCTTGTGCGGGCAGGAACTAAATAGAGAAAAAAAAAATTAATTTAATTCTATAAAATGTTGAATCAAAATTTTATTATATTTTAAAAACCTGTTTATTTTTTTTTAATTTGTATAGTAGTTCGTATGTTCAGACATAAATTATTTTTTTGTAAGTTTCGTATTAAATATATATATATATATATTAAAAATTTTAAAATAATAAAATGAATAATAGTTAATAAAATGTTTATAGTATTACTCTACATATGCAAAATATAAATTGAAAATTTAAAGTCCATTTTTAAAGTTTAATTGAAATTTTAAAGTCCATTTATAAAGTTTTAGCCCAAATTGACTGTAACAAAGTTTTAAATGAGCCAAATACAATTGTTATAGTCAATTTTAATTACCTTGATATAATAATTTGGGATAATATAATATGTAATTTTGTTTAGACCATTAAAATGATATTTTAAGCAACCCATAAATATACTTTCGTTTAGACCATTGTATTTGATACTACAAACATTCAAAATTATACTAAAGTTTGCATATACAAAAAGTTCATTAAGCCACCGTATCTTCATTTCTGAGTTCATTCTTTATGACTGAGTGTCTGAGCTCTCACTTTGATGCTCCATTACATAGTTTATGTAATAACGTCCAGCAAACTCAGACCTGTAAATATATTAAGTGTATGAAACAAAATTATTTTAACATCATACATAATCATATATAAAGTGTATAAAGTTATTTTTACATAATCGAATCTTACCAGTCCTTCGAACTGTGGTTTATAAAGATCTTCGAAGAGGCCAATGTGTTTTCGATACATGGTGCACCTATAAACATTTGGAGAGTGAATATATTGGTTACCTTATGATAATTATATCAGAACTATTTTATGTTACATACCTTCATATTCTCCGACCTTCACAAACCGCATTACACAAAACTCAGGTCCGGATTTGTATATGAGATGACACCTTTTTGATTGCCATTTAGACATGAATTCTGAAGCGTAGTTATCTTTGACACGACACTTAACAGTTTCATTCCTACATGTTTATCAAATTAATAAATAATCTTAACAGAGACAATTTTAAAACGTAACTGTCCTAAAAGTAGAGTAAATGTCTTTTACCTGCAGTTCAACAACGTGAAAACAACTTCATTACTTTTAATGGCACTGTCAGGTCTTCTTTTATCTTCCACATCTACTATACACCCAAAGACATCTAATTTGGGGAAAAGATAGAATTTAGTTTTCCAAAGTGTTGCAAATCTACATTTTGTAAAAGTTTAATTCATAATTTTCTAAGGGAGGGGCCAATAAACAAAGTTATAACAAATCCTATAAAGATTCTAGATTCCCGAACACAAAGTTACAATTAACTATACTCACGGAGTGTACCATATCAATATTAAATTAATTAACGAAACACTTACGGAAAGAGATGGGATGATTTATTCTTCCATGATATATATCATCCAAATCCTCGAATCAAAAGTAATTCTTTGGACTCAATTGTTGGACCAGCGTCATAATGGTATCGTCCGTGAATTTAATTTGATAAGGATGATGAGTATTCCTCTCATTCAGGGTTGGATTGATTACTTTGAAAGTTCTAATATCATATCAGTCACCATCGTCGATATATTTTCGGAGTTTGGCGAGTGTATTTGGTAAAAAAGTAGCTTCGATTGTGACATTTGTTTGGCCTTGGTGGCGGTTCTTTTTAGGACATTTTTTGGCCTTGGTGGCGGTCCTGTTTAGGACATTTGTTTGGCCTTGGTGGCGGTCCTGTTTAGGACATTTGTTTGGCCTTTGTGGTGGCCCGTTGGGCAGTGAGATGATCCTTGTGTGGTCATGAGGTATCCTAGTGAGGGTATATGTGGTTGGTAGGGCATCGTGTTGTCCTACGTGAGCCATGGGAAGGAAACCTGGATAGGGATAGGACTCAGACGTGTTCAGAATTGTTTGCTCGCGACTCTTGGGGGACTTAGGTCCTCCTAGTACCGTCATATTCTAAGACTTTGTGGCTTGGGAGTATGGCTGGTATATCGACTTTGGATGACGATCCGGGGGCGCGCTGTAGGGTGGCAACCCGAGAGACGAGTATTGGGCTCCCTTATATACATTATGGTATGCGGGCTTAGGCCCGATGAGGAGCCAATATTATGGCATGCAGATTTCGGTCTAATGAGGAGCCAATAAAAACTCAAGGTTTAGGCTTGTGAGTAAAAAGGAGAGTCCAAAAGTCGAGAGCAAATAATGCCAGGAGCGTGAGTCTATCGCATAGAGGTGACCTTCTGTAGATCGGTCAGAGGAGTGCGGGCCATGGAGACGGTAGCTGGGAGTCCTTGGCCGAGTGTTGTTTGAGATTCTAGGACGAATCTAAATTGGTGGGGGAGAATTGTAACATCCGCGAACCGAAATCCCGGTTGAGGGATTGCATCGGTCGATGCAAGGTTGAGTTTCTGCATTTTGACTTAAGTTAAACGCTGCGTTTTGGGCAAAGGGAGAAGGAAACCCTTAAGTTCGTGTTTTGTCTCATTAGGCGTGTTTAGCCGCTTTTGAGAGAAACAAAAGAGAAAGAGAAGAGTTCTTGGTGTTCTTGAGTGTTCTTGGTGGTTTCTTGGAGTTAGAAGCGGTTTCTGTAGAGATCTGTAGCTGGGATCGTTGTAGGAACTTCATAGAAGTGTTTTCTTGCTTGTTAGAGGTTTAGATTCTTCTTGGCAAAGGTAAGTGCAGGACCATGGATTATCTAAGCTTTCTAGTATGATATCATCAACATATACGAGAATGACAATGATACCTTGGTCACTTGGGTATGTGAAAAGAGTGTGGTCAGATTCTGATCTCCTGAATCCCCGCTTGGTCAAGGTTGAGCTTAGCTTGTGATACCACGCCCTTGGCGATTGCTTCAAGCCATAGATCGCTTTGTTGAGTTTGAACACTTTGCCGGGGCTAACCGTGTCCTCTAGGCCCGGTGGTGTCTCATGTATACTTCTTCCTCCAGTTCACCTTGTAGAAACGCATTCTTCACGTCCATCTGCCATAGCTCCCATTTCAAGTTGACGGCCAAAGAGAGAACTACCCGGACTGTGTGTAGTTTGGCTACCGGGGCAAACATATCCTTATAGTCCTCCCCGTACGTTTGCGTGAAGCCTCTTGCCACAAGGCGAGCTTTGTACCGTTCAATCTCCCCGTCACATCGATATTTGATCGTGAAGATCCATTTGGACGTCACTGCCTTCTTTCCTTTGGGTAGATCAGTCTCGTCCCACGTGTGGTTTTTCTCCATGGTCGTTCGTTCGTCTTGAACTGCATCACGCCACACCTTGTGATCTTTAGCTTCCTCATATGTTTGTGGGATCCAGTGGCTATCAACTTGAGTGAGAAAGACTTGGTGTTCTTCCGGTAAATGGGCTAACGTGCACACGGCTTGAATCGGGTGAGCTATGGCAGCATTGTTGTAGTACACTCGCGTGTTTTTCCAGTTAGATGGTGGAAACTTGAGTCTTTGGCTGCGTCTCAAGGGGATAACTTCCTCAAGATCATCATCTTCGTTTTCTCGGTTTTAGCCTGGTTTGGGACAAAATGGGTATAGTTGTTGTCTAAACACTCCAAATTCCTCCTGAACTCTTACAATTAGTTAACTGCACTGGATTGTCACACATTTTGACACAAAAAACACAAACAAAGCTGTTTACTGCTTCGAATTAATGTTTTCTCGGTGTTAGCATGTTTTCTCGTTTTATGCTTGTTTTGGAACAAAATAGGTATAAGTGTTGTCTAAACACTCCAAATTCAACCCGAACTCTTATAATTAGTCAAATGCATTGGATTGTTACATATTTTGACCCTAGAAAGAGTAACATAGCAGTTTACTGCTTCAAATCAATGTATTTTCGGGTTTAGCCTGTTTCGGGACAAAATGGGTATAATTGTTGTCTAAACACTCCAAATTCATCCCGCACTCTTACAATTAGTTAAATGCATTGGATTATCACACATTTTGATACTAGAAACACAAACAAAGCTGTTTTCTGCTTCGAATTAATGTTTTCTCGGTTTTAGCCTGTTTTCTCGTTTTAAGCCTATTTTGGAACAAAATAGGTATAAGTGTTGTCTAAACACTCCAAATTAAACTCGAACTCTTATAATTAGTCAAACACATTAGATTGTTACATATTTACAACTTAGAAAGAGTAACATAGCTGTTTACTGCTTTAAATCAATGTTTTCTCGGTTTTAGCCTGTTTTGGGACAAAATGGGTATAATTGTTGTCTAAACACTCCAAATTCATCCCGAGCTCTTACAATTAGTTAACTGCACTGGATTGTCACACATTTTCACACAGAAACCACAAACAAAGCTGTTTACTGCTTCGAATTAATGTTTTCTCGGTGTTAGCCTGTTTTCTCGTTTTATGCCTGTTTTGGAACAAAATAGGTATAAGTGTTGTCTAAAACCTCCAAATTCAACCTGAACTCTTATAATTAGTCAAATGCATTGGATTGTTGCATATTTTCACCCTAGAAAGAGTAATATAGCTGTTGACTGCTTTAAATCAATGTTTTCTCGGTTTTAGCCTGTTTTGGGACAAAATGGGTATAATTGTTGTCTAAACACTCCAAATTCATCCCGAGCTCTTACAATTAGTCTAATGCATTGGATTATTACATATTTTGATCCTAGGAACAGTAACAAAGCTGTTTATTTTTTCGAATTAATGTTTTCTCGGTTTTAGCCTGTTTTCTTGTTTTAAGCTTGTTTCAGGACAAAATGGGTATAATTGTTGTCTAAACACTCCAAATTCCTCCCGAACTCTGAAAATTAGTTAAATGCATTGGATTGTCACACATTTTGACACTAGAAACACAAACAAAGCTTTTTACTGCTTTTAATCAATGTTTTCGCGGTTTTAGCCTGTTTTCTCGTTTTAAGCCTATTTTGGAACAAAATAGGTATAAGTGTTGTCTAAACACTCTAAATTAAACACCAACTCTTATAACTAGTCAAACACATTAGATTGTTACGTATTTTCTCCCTAGAAACAGTAACATAGCTGTTTACTGCTTTAAATCAATGTTTTCTCGGTTTTAGCCTGGTTTGGGACAAAATGGGTATAGTTGTTGTCTAAACACTCCAAATTCCTCCTGAACTCTTACAATTAGTTAACTACACTGGATTGTCACACATTTTGACACAAAAAACACAAACAAAGCTGTTTACTGCTTCGAATTAATGTTTTCTCGGTGTTAGCATGTTTTCTCGTTTTATGCTTGTTTTGGAACAAAATAGGTATAAGTGTTGTCTAAACACTCCAAATTCAACCCGAACTCTTATAATTAGTCAAATGCATTGGATTGTTACATATTTTGACCCTAGAAAGAGTAACATAGCAGTTTACTGCTTCAAATCAATGTATTTTCGGGTTTAGCCTGTTTCGGGACAAAATGGGTATAATTGTTGTCTAAACACTCCAAATTCATCCCGCACTCTTACAATTAGTTAAATGCATTGGATTATCACACATTTTGATACTAGAAACACAAACAAAGCTGTTTTCTGCTTCGAATTAATGTTTTCTCGGTTTTAGCCTGTTTTCTCGTTTTAAGCCTATATTGGAACAAAATAGGTATAAGTGTTGTCTAAACACTCCAAATTAAACTCGAACTCTTATAATTAGTCAAACACATTAGATTGTTACATATTTACAACTTAGAAAGAGTAACATAGCTGTTTACTGCTTTAAATCAATGTTTTCTCGGTTTTAGCCTGTTTTGGGACAAAATGGGTATAATTGTTGTCTAAACACTCCAAATTCATCCCGAGCTCTTACAATTAGTTAACTGCACTGGATTGTCACACATTTTCACACAAAAACCACAAACAAAGCTGTTTACTGCTTCGAATTAATGTTTTCTCGGTGTTAGCCTGTTTTCTCGTTTTATGCCTGTTTTGGAACAAAATAGGTATAAGTGTTGTCTAAACACTCCAAATTCAACCCGAACTCTTATAATTAGTCAAATGCATTGGATTGTTACATATTTTGACCCTAGAAAGAGTAACATAGCAGTTTACTGCTTCAAATCAATGTATTTTCGGGTTTAGCCTGTTTCGGGACAAAATGGGTATAATTGTTGTCTAAACACTCCAAATTCATCCCGCACTCTTACAATTAGTTAAATGCATTGGATTATCACACATTTTGATACTAGAAACACAAACAAAGCTGTTTTCTGCTTCGAATTAATGTTTTCTCGGTTTTAGCCTGTTTTCTCGTTTTAAGCCTATTTTGGAACAAAATAGGTATAAGTGTTGTCTAAACACTCCAAATTAAACTCGAACTCTTATAATTAGTCAAACACATTAGATTGTTACATATTTACAACTTAGAAAGAGTAACATAGCTGTTTACTGCTTTAAATCAATGTTTTCTCGGTTTTAGCCTGTTTTGGGACAAAATGGGAATAATTGTTGTCTAAACACTCCAAATTCATCCCGAGCTCTTACAATTAGTTAACTGCACTGGATTGTCACACATTTTCACACAGAAACCACAAACAAAGCTGTTTACTGCTTCAAATTAATGTTTTCTCGGTGTTAGCCTGTTTTCTCGTTTTATGCCTGTTTTGGAACAAAATAGGTATAAGTGTTGTCTAAAACCTCCAAATTCAACCTGTACTCTTATAATTAGTCAAATGCATTGGATTGTTGCATATTTTCACCCTAGAAAGAGTAATATAGCTGTTGACTGCTTTAAATCAATGTTTTCTCGGTTTTAGCCTGTTTTGGGACAAAATGGGTATAATTGTTGTCTAAACACTCCAAATTCATCCCGAGCTCTTACAATTAGTCTAATGCATTGGATTATTACATATTTTGACCCTAGGAACAGTAACAAAGCTGTTTATTTCTTCGAATTAATGTTTTCTCGGTTTTAGCCTGTTTTCTTGTTTTAAGTTTTTTTCGGGACAAAATGGGTATAATTGTTGTCTAAACACTCCAAATTCCTCCCGAACTCTGACAATTAGTTAAATGCATTGGATTGTCACACATTTTGACACTAGAAACACAAACAAAGCTTTTTACTGCTTTTAATCAATGTTTTCGCGGTTTTAGCCTGTTTTCTCGTTTTAAGCCTATTTTGGAACAAAATAGGTATAAGTGTTGTCTAAACACTCCAAATTAAACACCAACTCTTATAACTAGTCAAACGCATTAGATTGTTACATATTTTCTCCCTAGAAACAGTAACATAGCTGTTTACTGCTTTAAATCAATGTTTTCTCGGTTTTAGCCTGGTTTGGGACAAAATGGGTATAGTTGTTGTCTAAACACTCCAAATTCCTCCCGAACTCTTACAATTAGTTAACTGCACTGGATTATCACACATTTTGACACAAAAAACACAAACAAAGCTGTTTACTGCTTCGAATTAATGTTTTCTCGGTGTTAGCATGTTTTCTCGTTTTATGCCTGTTTTGGAACAAAATAGGTATAAGTGTTGTCTAAACACTCCAAATTCAACCTGAACTCTTATAATTAGTCAAATGCATTGGATTGTTACATATTTTGACCCTAGAAAGAGTAACATAGCAGTTTACTGCTTCAAATCAATGTATTTTCGGGTTTAGCCTGTTTCGGGACAAAATGGGTATAATTGTTGTCTAAACACTCCAAATTCATCCTGAACTCTTACAATTAGTTAAATGCATTGGATTATCACACATTTTGATACTAGAAACACAAACAAAGCTGTTTTCTGCTTCGAATTAATGTTTTCTCGGTTTTAGCCTGTTTTCTCGTTTTAAGCCTATTTTGGAACAAAATAGGTATAAGTGTTGTCTAAACACTCCAAATTAAACTCGAACTCTTATAATTAGTCAAACACATTAGATTGTTACATATTTACATCTTAGAAAGAGTAACATAGCTGTTTACTGCTTTAAATCAATGTTTTCTCGGTTTTAGCCTGTTTTGGGACAAAATGGGTATAATTGTTGTCTAAACACTCCAAATTCATCCCGAGCTCTTACAATTAGTCTAATGCATTGGATTATTATATATTTTGACCCTAGGAACAGTAACAAATCTGTTTATTTCTTCGAATTAATGTTTTTTCGGTTTTAGCCTGTTTTCTTGTTTTAAGCTTGTTTCGGGACAAAATGGGTATAATTGTTGTCTAAACACTCCAAATTCCTCCCGAACTCTGACAATTAGTTAAATGCATTGGATTGTCACACATTTTGACACTAGAAACACAAACAAAGCTTTTTACTGCTTTTAATCAATGTTTTCGCGGTTTTAGCCTGTTTTCTCGTTTTAAGCCTATTTTGGAACAAAATAGGTATAAGTGTTGTCTAAACACTCCAAATTAAACACCAACTCTTATATCTAGTCAAACGCATTAGATTGTTACATATTTTCTCCCTAGAAACAGTAACATAGCTGTTTACTGCTTTAAATCAATGTTTTCTCGGTTTTAGCCTGGTTTGGGACAAAATGGGTATAGTTGTTGTCTAAACACTCCAAATTCCTCCCGAACTCTTACAATTAGTTAACTGCACTGGATTGTCACACAATTGACACAAAAAACACAAACAAAGCTGTTTACTGCTTTCAATTAATGTTTTCTCGGTGTTAGCCTGTTTTCTCGTTTTATGCCTGTTTTGGAACAAAATAGGTATAAGTGTTGTCTAAACACTCAAAATTCAACCCGAACTCTTATAATTAGTCAAATGCATTGGATTGTTACATATTTTGACCCTAGAAAGAGTAACATAGCAGTTTACTGCTTTAAATCAATGTTTTTTTGGGTTTAGCCTGTTTCGGGATAAAATGGGTATAATTGTTGTCTAAACACTCCAAATTCATCCCGAACTCTTACAATTAGTCAAATGCATTGGGTTGTCACACATTTTGACACTAGAAACATAAACAAAGCTGTTTCTTGCTTCGAATTAATGTTTTCTCGGTTTTAGCCTGTTTTCTCGTTTTAAGCCTATTTTGGAACAAAATAGGTATAAGTGTTGTCTAAACACTCCAAATTAAACTCGAACTCTTATAATTAGTGAAACGCAATAGATTGTTACATATTTTCACCCTAGAAAGAGAAACACCTATCTGTTTACTGCTTTAAATCAATGTTTTCTCGGTTTTAGCCTGTTTTGGGACAAAATGGGTATAATTGTTGTCTAAACACTCCATATTCCTCCCGAACTCTTACAATTAGTTAACTGCACTGGATTGTCACACATTTTGACACTAAAAACAAAAACAAAGCTGGTTACTGCTTCGAATTAATGTTTTATCAGTGTTAGCCTGTTTTCTCATTTTATGCTTGTTTTGGAACAAAATAGGTATAAGTGTTGTCTAAACACTCCAAATTAAACCCGAATTCTTATAATTAGTCAAATGCATTAGATTGTTGCATATTTTCACCCTAGAAAGAGTAACATAGCTGTTTACTGCTTTAAATCAATGTTTTCTCGGTTTTAGCCTGTTTTGGGGCAAAATGGGTATAATTGTTGTCTAAACACTCCAAATTCCTCCCGAACTCTTACAATTAGTTAACTGCACTGGATTGTCACACCTTTTGACACTAAAAACACAAACAAAGCTGGTTACTGCTTCGAATTAATGTTTTATCGGTGTGAGCCTGTTTTTTCGTTTTATGCCTGTTTTAGAACAAAATAGGTATAAGTGTTGTCTAAACACTCCAAATTCAACCCGAACTCTTATAATTAGTCAAATGCATTGGATTGCTACATATTTTGACCCTAGAAAGAGTAACATAGCAGTTTACTGCTTTAAAGCAATGTTTTTTCGGGTTAAGCCTGTTTCGGGACAAAATGGGTATAGTTGTTGTCTAAACACTCCAAATTCCTCCCGAACTCTTACAATTAGTTAACTGCACTGGATTGTCACACCTTTTGACACTAAAAACACAAACAAAGCTGGTTACTGCTTCGAATTAATGTTTTATCGGTGTGAGCCTGTTTTTTCGTTTTATGCCTGTTTTAGAACAAAATAGGTATAAGTGTTGTCTAAACACTCCAAATTAAACCCGAATTCTTATAATTAGTCAAATGCATTAGATTGTTGCATATTTTCACCCTAGAAAGAGTAACATAGCTGTTTACTGCTTTAAATCAATGTTTTCTCGGTTTTAGCCTGTTTTGGGACAAAATGGGTATAATTGTTGTCTAAACACTCCAAATTCCTCCCGAACTCTTACAATTAGTTAACTGCATTGGATTGTCACACATTTTGACACTAGAAACACAAACAAAGCTGGTTACTGCTTCGAATTAATGTTTTATCGGTGTTAGCCTGTTTTCTCGTTTTATGCCTGTTTTGGAACAAAATAGGTATAAGTGTTGTCTAAACACTCCAAATTAAACCCGAAATCTTATAATTAGTCAAACGCATTACATTGTTACATACCTTCACCCTAGAAAGAGTAACATAGCTGTTTACTGCTTTAAATCAATGTTTTCTTGGTTTTAGCCTGTTTTGGGACAAAATGGGTATAATTGTTGTCTAAACACTCCAAATTCCTCCCAAACTCTTACAATTAGTTAAATGCATTGGATTGTCACACATTCTGACACTAGAAACACAAACAAAGCTGTTTTCTGCTTCGAATTAATGTTTTCTCGGTTTTAGCCTGTTTTCTCGTTTTAAGCCTATTTTGGAACAAAATAGGTATAAGTGTTGTCTAAACACTCCAATTTAAACACCAACTCTTATAATTAGTCAAACACATTAGATTGTTACATATTTTCACCCTAGAAACAGTAAAATAGCTGTTTACTGCTTTAAATCAATGTTTTCTCGGTTTTAGCCTGGTTTGGGACAAAATGGGTATAATTGATGTCTAAACTCTCCAAATTCATCCCGAACTCTTACAATTAGTTAACTGCACTCGATTGTCACACATTTTCACACAAAAACAAAAACAAAGCTGTTTACTGCTTCGAATTAATGTTTTCTCGGTGTTAGCCTGTTTTCTCGTTTTATGCCTGTTTTGGAACAAAATAGGTATAAGTGTTATCTAAACACTCCAAATTCAACTCGAACTCTTATAATTAGTCAAATGCATAGGATTGTTACATATTTTGACCCTAGAAAGAGTAACATAGGAGTTTACTGCTTTAAATCAATGTTTTTTCGGGTTAAGCCTGTTTCGGGACAAAATGGGTATAATTGTTGTCTAAACACTCCAAATTCCTCCCGAACTCTTACAATTAGTTAAATGCATTGGATTGTCACACATTCTGACAGTAGAAACACAAACAAAGCTGTTTTCTGCTTCGAATTAATGTTTTCTAGGTTTTAGCCTGTTTTCCCTTTTTAAGCCTATTTTGGAACAAAATAGGTATAAGTGTTGTCTAAACACTCCAAATTAAACCCGAATTCTTATAATTAGTCAAACGCATTTGATTGTTGCATATTTTCACCCTATAAAGAGTAACATAGCTGTTTACTGCTTTAAATCAATGTTTTCTCGGTTTTAGCCTGTTTTGGGACAAAATGGTATAATTGTTGTCTAAACACTCCAAATTCATCCCGAGCTCTTACAATTAGTCTAATGCATTGGATTATTACATATTTTGATCCTAGGAACAGTAACAAAGCTGTTTATATTTTCGAATTAATGTTTTCTCGGTTTTAGCCTGTTTTCTTGTTTTAAGCTTGTTTCAGGACAAAATGGGTGTAATTGTTGTCTAAACACTCCAAATTCCTCCCGAACTCTGAAAATTAGTTAAATGCATTGGATTGTCACATATTTTGACACTAGAAACACAAACAAAGCTTTTTACTGCTTTTAATCAATGTTTTCGCGGTTTTAGCCTGTTTTCTCGTTTTAAGCCTATTTTGGAACAAAATAGGTATATGTGTTGTCTAAACACTCTAAATTAAACACCAACTCTTATAACTAGTCAAACGCATTAGATTGTTACGTATTTTCTCCCTAGAAACAGTAACATAGCTGTTTACTGCTTTAAATCAATGTTTTCTCGGTTTTAGCCTGGTTTGGGACAAAATGGGTATAGTTGTTGTCTAAACACTCCAAATTCCTCCTGAACTCTTACAATTAGTTAACTGCACTGGATTGTCACACATTTTGACACAAAAAACACAAACAAAGCTGTTTACTGCTTCGAATTAATGTTTTCTCGGTGTTAGCATGTTTTCTCGTTTTATGCTTGTTTTGGAACAAAATAGGTATAAGTGTTGTCTAAACACTCCAAATTCAACCCGAACTCTTATAATTAGTCAAATGCATTGGATTGTTACATATTTTGACCCTAGAAAGAGTAACATAGCAGTTTACTGCTTCAAATCAATGTATTTTCGGGTTTAGCCTGTTTCGGGACAAAATGGGTATAATTGTTGTCTAAACACTCCAAATTCATCCCGCAATCTTACAATTAGTTAAATGCATTGGATTATCACACATTTTGATACTAGAAACACAAACAAAGCTGTTTTCAGCTACGAATTAATGTTTTCTCGGTTTTAGCCTGTTTTCTCGTTTTAAGCCTATTTTGGAACAAAATAGGTATAAGTGTTGTCTAAACACTCCAAATTAAACTCGAACTCTTATAATTAGTCAAACACATTAGATTGTTACATATTTACAACTTAGAAAGAGTAACATAGCTGTTTACTGCTTTAAATCAATGTTTTCTCGGTTTTAGCCTGTTTTGGGACAAAATGGGTATAATTGTTGTCTAAACACTCCAAATTCATCCCGAGCTCTTACAATTAGTCTAATGCATTGGATTATTATATATTTTGACCCTAGGAACAGTAACAAAGCTGTTTATTTCTTCGAATTAATTTTTTCTCGGTTTTAGCCTATTTTCTTGTTTTAAGCTTGTTTCGGGACAAAATGGGTGTAATTGTTGTCTAAACACTCCAAATTCCTCCCGAACTCTGACAATTAGTTAAATGCATTGGATTGTCACACATTTTGACACTAGAAACACAAACAAAGCTTTTTACTGCTTTTAATCAATGTTTTCGCGGTTTTAGCCTGTTTTCTCGTTTTAAGCCTATTTTGGAACAAAATAGGTATAAGTGTTGTCTAAACACTCCAAATTAAACACCAACTCTTATAACTAGTCAAACGCATTAGATTGTTACATATTTTCTCCCTAGAAACAGTAACATAGCTGTTTACTGCTTTAAATCAATGTTTTCTCGGTTTTAGCCTGTTTTGGGACAAAATGGGTATAATTGTTGTCTAAACACTCCAAATTCATCCCGAGCTCTTACAATTAGTCTAATGCATTGGATTATTATATATTTTGACCCTAGGAATAGTAACAAAGCTGTTTATTTCTTCGAATTAATGTTTTCTCGGTTTTAGCCTATTTTCTTGTTTTAAGCTTGTTTCGGGACAAAATGGGTGTAATTGTTGTCTAAACACTCCAAATTCCTCCCGAACTCTGACAATTAGTTAAATGCATTGGATTGTCACACATTTTGACACTAGAAACACAAACAAAGCTTTGTACTGCTTCGAATTAATGTTTTCTCGGTTTTAGCCTGTTTTCTCGTTTTAAGCCTATTTTGGAACAAAATAGGTATAAGTGTTGTCTAAACACTCCAAAGTAAACACCAACTCTTATAACTAGTCAAACACATTAGATTGTTACATATTTTCTCCCTAGAAACAGTAACATAGCTGTCTACTGCTTTAAATCAATGTTTTCTCGGTTTTAGCCTGGTTTGGGACAAAATGGGTATAGTTGTTGTCTAAACACTCCAAATTCCTCCCGAACTCTTACAATTAGTTAACTGCACTGGATTGTCACACATTTTGACACAAAAAACACAAACAAAGCTGTTTACTGCTTCGAATTAATGTTTTCTCGGTGTTAGCATGTTTTCTCGTTTTATGCCTGTGTTGGAACAAAATAGGTGTAAGTGTTGTCTAAACACTCCAAATTCAACCCGAACTCTTATAATTAGTCAAATGCATTGGATTGTTACATATTTTGACCCTAGAAAGAGTAACATAGGAGTTTACTGCTTCAAATCAATGTATTTTCGGGTTTAGCCTGTTTCGGGACAAAATGGGTATAATTGTTGTCTAAGCACTCGAAATTCATCCCGAACTCTTACAATTAGTTAAATGCATTGGATTATCACACATTTTGATACTAGAAACACAAACAAAGCTGTTTTCTGCTTCGAATTAATGTTTTCTCGGTTTTAGCCTGTTTTCTCGTTTTAAGCCTATTTTGGAACAAAATATGTATAAGTGTTGTCTAAACACTCCCAATTAAACTCGAACTCTTATAATTAGTCAAACACATTAGATTGTTACATATTTACAACTTAGAAAGTGTAACATAGCTGTTTACTGCTTTAAATCAATGTTTTCTCGGTTTTAGCCTGTTTTGGGACAAAATGGGTATAATTGTTGTCTAAAGACTCCAAATTCATCCCGAAACACATCCCATAACCGCACTGGATTGTCACACATTTTGATACTAAAAACACAAACAAAGCTGGTTACTGCTTCGAATTAATGTTTTATCGGTGTTAGCCTGTTTTCTCGTTTTATGCCTGTTTTGGAACAAAATAGGTATAAGTGTTGTCTAAACACTCCAAATTCAACCCGAACTCTTATAATTAGTCAAATGCATTGTATTACATATTTTGACCCTAGAAAGAGTAACATATCAGTTTACTGCTTTAAATCAATGTTTTTTCGGGTTAAGCCTGTTTCGGGACAAAATGGGTATAATTGTTGTCTAAAGACTCCAAATTCATCCCGAACTCTTACAATTAGTTAACTGCACTGGATTGTCACACATTTTGATACTAAAAACACAAACAAAGCTGGTTACTGCTTCGAATTAATGATTTATTGGTGTTAGCCTGTTTTCTCGTTTTATGCCTGTTTTGGAACAAAATAGGTATAAGTGTTGTCTAAAGACTCCAAATTCAACCCGAACTCTTATATTTAGTCAAATGCATTGTATTGTTACATATTTTGACCCTAGAAAGAGTAACATAGCAGTTTACTGCTTCAAACCAATGTTTTTTCGGGTTTAGCCTGTTTCGGGACAAAATGGGTATAATTGTTGTCTAAACACTCCAAATTCATCCCGAACTCTTACAATTAGTCAAATGCATTGGTTTGTAACACATTTTGAAACTAGAAACACAAACAAAGCTGTTTACTGCTTCGAATTAATGTTTTCTCGGTTTTAGCCTGTTTTCTCGTTTTAAGCCTGTTTTGGAACAAAATAGGTATAAGTGTTGTCTAAACACTCCAAATTAAACCCGAATTCTTATAATTAGTCAACCGCATTAGATTGTTGCATATTTTCTCCCTAGAAACAGTAACATAGCTGTTTACTGCTTTAAATCAATGTTTTCTCGGTTTTAGCCTTGTTTGGGACAAAATGGATATAATTGTTGTCTAAACACTCCAAATTCCTCCCGAACTCTTACAACTAGTTAACTGCACTGGATTGTCACACATTTTGACACAAAAAACACGAACAAAGCTGTTTACTGCTTTGAATTAATGTTTTTTCGGTGTTAGCCTGTTTTCTCGTTTTATGCCTGTTTTGGAACAAAATAGGTATAAGTGTTGTCTAAACACTCAAAATTCAACCCGAACTCTTATAATTAGTCAAATGCATTGGATTGTTACATATTTTGACCCTAGAAAGAGTAACATAGCAGTTTATTGCTTTAAATCAATGTTTTCTCGGTTTAAGCCTGTTTCGGGACAAAATGGGTATAATTGTTGTCTAAACACTCCAAATTCCTCCCGAACTCTGACAATTAGTTAAATGCATTGGATTGTCACACATTTTGACACTAGAAACACAAACAAGCTTTTTACTGCTTTTAATCAATGTTTTCGCGGTTTTAGCCTGGTTTCTCGTTTTAAGCCTATTTTGGAACAAAATAGGTATAAGTGTTGTCTAAACACTCCAAATTAAACACCAACTCTTATAACTAGTCAAACGCATTAGATTGTTACATATTTTCTCCCTAGAAACAGTAACATAGCTGTTTACTGCTTTAAATCAATGTTTTCTCGGTTTTAGCATGGTGTGGGACAAAATGGGTATAGTTGTTGTCTAAACACTCCAAATTCCTCCCGAACTCTTACAATTAGTTAACTGCACTGGATTGTCACACATTTTGACACAAAAAATACAAACAAAGCTGGTTACTGCTTCGAATTAATGTTTTCTCGGTGTTAGCATGTGTTCTCGTTTTATGCCTGTTTTGGAACAAAATAGGTATAAGTGTTGTCTAAACGCTCAAAATTCAATCCAAACTCTTATAATTAGTCAAATGCATTGGATTGTTACATATTTTGACCCTAGAAAGAGTAACATAGCAGTTTACTGCTTTAAATCAATGTTTTTTCGGGTTTAGCCTGTTTCGGGACAAAATGGGTATAATTGTTGTCTAAACACTCCAAATTCATCCCGAACTCTTACAATTAGTCAAATGCATTGGTTTGTCACACATTTTGACATTAGAAACACAAACAAAGCTGTTTATTGCTACATATTAATGTTTTCTCGGTTTTAGCTTGTTTTCTCGTTTTAAGCCTATTTTGGAACAAAATAGGTATAAGTGTTGTCTAAACACTCCAAATTAAACTCGAACTCTTATAATTAGTGAAACGCATTAGATTGTTACCTATTTTCACCCTAGAAAGAGAAACAGCTATCTGTTTACTGCTTTAAATCAATGTTTTCTCGGTTTTAGCCTGTTTTGGGACAAAATGGGTATAATTGTTGTCTAAACACTCCAAATTCCTCCCGAACTCTTACAATTAGTTAACTGCACTGGATTGTCACACATTTTGACACTAAAAATAAAAACAAAGCTGGTTACTGCTTCGAATTAATGTTTTATCGGTGTTAGCCTGTTTTCTCGTTTTATGCTTGTTTTGGAACAAAATAGGTATAAGTGTTGTCTAAACACTCCAAATTCAACCCGAACTCTTATAATTAGTCAAATGCATTGGATTGTTACATATTTTGACCCTATAAAGAGTAACATAGCAGTCTACTGCTTTAAATCAATGTTTTTTCGGGTTAAGCCTGTTTCGGAACAAAATGGGTATAATTGTTGTCTAAACACTCCAAATTCATCCCGAACTCTTACAATTAGTTAACTGCACTGGATTGTCACACATTTTGACACTAAAAACACAAACAAAGCTGGTTACTGCTTCGAATTAATGTTTTATCGGTGTTAGCCTGTTTTCTCGTTTTATGCCTGTTTTGGAACAAAATAGGTATAAGTGTTGTCTAAACACTCCAAATTCAACCCGAACTCTTATAATTAGTCAAATACATTGGATTGCTACATATTTTGACCCTAGAAAGAGTAACATAGCAGTTTACAGCTTTAAAGCAATGTTTTTTTGGGTTAAGCCTGTTTCGGGACAAAATGGGTATAATTGTTGTCTAAACACTCCAAATTCCTCCCGAACTCTGACAATTAGTTAAATGCATTGGATTGTCACACATTTTGACACTAGAAACACAAACAAGCTTTTTACTGCTTTTGATCAATGTTTTCGCGGTTTTAGCCTGATTTCTCGTTTTAAGCCTATTTTGGAACAAAATAGGTATAAGTGTTGTCTAAACACTCCAAATTAAACACCAACTCTTATAACTAGTCAAACGCATTAGATTATTACATATTTTCTCCCTAGAAACAGTAACATAGCTGTTTACTGCTTTAAATCAAGGTTTTCTCGGTTTTAGCATGGTGTGGGACAAAATGGGTATAGTTGTTGTCTAAACACTCCAAATTCCTCCCGAACTCTTACAATTAGTCAAATGCATTGGTTTGTCACACATTTTGACACTAGAAACACAAACAAAGCTGTTTATTGCTTCGAATTAATGTTTTCTCGGTTTTAGCCTGTTTTCTCGTTTTAAGCCTATTTTGGAACAAAATAGGTATAAGTGTTGTCTAAACACTCCAAATTAAACCCGAACTCTTATAATTAGTGAAACGCATTAGATTGTTACATATTTTCACCCTAGAAAGAGAAACAGCTATCTGTTTACTGCTTTAAATCAATGTTTTCTCGGTTTTAGCCTGTTTTGGGACAAAATGGGTATAATTGTAGTTAACTGCACTGGATTGTCACACATTTTGACACAAAAAATACAAACAAAGCTGGTTACTGCTTCGAATTAATGTTTTCTCGGTGTTAGCATGTGTTCTCGTCTTATGCCTGTTTTGGAACAAAATAGGTATAAGTGTTGTCTAAACGCTCAAAATTCAATCCAAACTCTTATAATTAGTCAAATGCATTGGATTGTTACATTTTTTGACCCTAGAAAGAGTAACATAGCAGTTTACTGCTTTAAATCAATGTTTTTTCGGGTTTAGCCTGTTTCGGGACAAAATGGGTATAATTGTTGTCTAAACACTACAAATTCATCCCGAACTCTTACAATTAGTCAAATGCATTGGTTTGTCACACATTTTGACACTAGAAATACAAACAAAGCTGTTTATTGCTTCGAATTAATGTTTTCTCGGTTTTAGCCTGTTTTCTCGTTTAAGCCTATTTTGGAACAAAATAGGTATAAGTGTTGTCTAAACACTCCAAATTAAACTCGAACTCTTATAATTAGTGAAACGCATTAGATTGTTACATATTTTCACCCTAGAAAGAGAAACAGCTATCTGTTTACTGCTTTAAATCAATGTTTTCTCGGTTTTAGCCTGTTTTGGGACAAAATGGGTATAATTGTTGTCTAAACACTCCAAATTCCTCCCGAACTCTTACAATTAGTTAACTGCACTGGATTGTCACACATTTTGACACTAAAAACCAAAACAAAGCTGGTTACTGCTTCGAATTAATGTTTTATCGGTGTTAGCCTGTTTTCTCGTTTTATGCTTGTTTTGGAACAAAATAGGTATAAGTGTTGTCTAAACACTCCAAATTCAACCCGAACTCTTATAATTAGTCAAATGCATTGGATTGTTACATATTTTGACCCTATAAAGAGTAACATAGCAGTCTACTGCTTTAAATCAATGTTTTTTCGGGTTAAGCCTGTTTCGGAACAAAATGGGTATAATTGTTGTCTAAACACTCCAAATTCATCCCGAACTCTTACAATTAGTTAACTGCACTGGATTGTCACACATTTTGACACTAAAAACACAAACAAAGCTGGTTACTGCTTCAAATTAATGTTTTATCGGTGTTAGCCTGTTTTCTCGTTTTATGCTTGTTTTGGAACAAAATAGGTATAAGTGTTGTCTAAACACTCCAAATTCAACCCGAACTCTTATAATTAGTCAAATGCATTGGATTGCTACATATTTTGACCCTAGAAAGAGTAACATAGCAGTTTACTGCTTTAAAGCAATGTTTTTTCGGGTTAAGCCTGTTTCGGGACAAAATGGGTATAATTGTTGTCTAAACACTCCAAATTCCTCCCGAACTCTGACAATTAGTTAAATGCATTGGATTGTCACACATTTTGACACTAGAAACACAAACAAGCTTTTTACTGCTTTTGATCAATGTTTTCGCGGTTTTAGCCTGATTTCTCGTTTTAAGCCTATTTTGGAATAAAATAGGTATAAGTGTTGTCTAAACACTCCAAATTAAACACCAACTCTTATAACTAGTCAAACGCATTAGATTGTTACATATTTTCTCCCTAGAAACAGTAACATAGCTGTTTACTGCTTTAAATCAATGTTTTCTCGGTTTTAGCATGGTGTGGGACAAAATGGGTATAGTTGTTGTCTAAACACTCCAAATTCCTCCCGAACTCTTACAATTAGTCAAATGCATTGGTTTGTCACACATTTTGACACTAGAAACACAAACAAAGCTGTTTATTGCTTCGAATTAATGTTTTCTCGGTTTTAGCCTGTTTTCTCGTTTTAAGCCTATTTTGGAACAAAATAGGTATAAGTGTTGTCTAAACACTCCAAATTAAACCCGAACTCTTATAATTAGTGAAACGCATTAGATTGTTACATATTTTCACCCTAGAAAGAGAAACAGCTATCTGTTTACTGCTTTAAATCAATGTTTTCTCGGTTTTAGCCTGTTTTGGGACAAAATGGGTATAATTGTTGTCTAAACACTCCAAATTCCTCCCGAACTCTTACAACTAGTTAACTGCACTGGATTGTCACACATTTTGACACTAAAAACAAAAACAAAGCTGGTTACTGCTTCGAATTAATGTTTTATCGGTGTTAGCCTGTTTTCTCGTTTTATGCTTGTTTTGGAACAAAATAGGTATAAGTGTTGTCTAAACACTCCAAATTCAACCCGAACTCTTATAATTAGTCAAATGCATTGGATTGTTACATATTTTGACCCTAGAAAGAGTAACATAGCAGTCTACTGCTTTAAATCAATGTTTTTTCGGGTTAAGCCTGTTTCGGAACAAAATGGGTATAATTGTTGTCTAAACACTCCAAATTCATCCCGAACTCTTACAATTAGTTAACTGCACTGGATTGTCACACATTTTGACACTAAAAACACAAACAAAGCTGGTTACTGCTTCAAATTAATGTTTTATCGGTGTTAGCCTGTTTTCTCGTTTTATGCTTGTTTTGGAACAAAATAGGTATAAGTGTTGTCTAAACACTCCAAATTCAACCCGAACTCTTATAATTAGTCAAATGTATTGGATTGCTACATATTTTGACCCTAGAAAGAGTAACATAGCAGTTTGCTGCTTTAAAGCAATGTTTTTTCGGGTTAAGCCTGTTTCGGGACAAAATGGGTATAATTGTTGTCTAAACGCTCCAAATTCCTCCCGAACTCTGACAATTAGTTAAATGCATTGGATTGTCACACATTTTGACACTAGAAACACAAACAAGCTTTTTACTGCTTTTGATCAATGTTTTCGCGGTTTTAGCCTGATTTCTCGTTTTAAGCCTATTTTGGAATAAAATAGGTATAAGTGTTGTCTAAACACTCCAAATTAAACACCAACTCTTATAACTAGTCAAACGCATTAGATTGTTACATATTTTCTCCCTAGAAACAGTAACATAGCTGTTTACTGCTTTAAATCAATGTTTTCTCGGTTTTAGCATGGTGTGGGACAAAATGGGTATAGTTGTTGTCTAAACACTCCAAATTCCTCCCGAACTCTTACAATTACTCAAATGCATTGGTTTGTCACACATTTTGACACTAGAAACACAAACAAAGCTGTTTATTGCTTCGAATTAATGTTTTCTCGGTTTTAGCCTGTTTTCTCGTTTTAAGCCTATTTTGGAACAAAATAGGTATAAGTGTTGTCTAAACACTCCAAATTAAACCCGAATTCTTATAATTAGTCAAATGCATTAGATTGTTGCATATTTTCACCCTAGAAAGAGTAACATAGCTGGTTACTGCTTTAAATCAATGTTTTCTCGGTTTTAGCCTGTTTTGGGACAAAATGGGTATAATTGTTGTCTAAACACTCCAAATTCCTCCCGAACTCTTACAATTAGTTAACTGCACTGGATTGTCACACATTTTGACACTAAAAACACAAACAAAGCTGGTTACTGCTTCGAATTAATGTTTTATCGGTGTTAGCCTGTTTTCTCGTTTTATGCCTCTTTTGGAACAAAATAGGTATAAGTGTTGTCTAAACGCTCCAAATTCAACCCAAACTCTTATAATTAGTCAAATGCATTGGATTGCTACATATTTTGACCCTAGAAAGAGTAACATAGCAGTTTACTGCTTTAAAGCAATGTTTTTTCGGGTTAAGCCTGTTTCGGGACAAAATGGGTATAATTGTTGTCTAAACACTCCAAATTCATCCCGAACTCTTACAATTAGTCAAATGCATTGGTTTGTCACATATTTTGACACTAGAAACACAAACAAAGCTGTTTATTGCATTGAATTAATGTTTTCTCGGTTTTAGCCTGTTTTCTCGTTTTAAGCCTATTTTGGAACAAAATAGGTATAAGTGTTGTCTAAACACTCCAAATTAAACTCGAACTCTTATAATTAGTGAAACGCATTAGATTGTTACATATTTTCACCCTAGAAAGAGAAACAGCTATCTGTTTACTGCTTTAAATCAATGTTTTCTCGCTTTTAGCCTGTTTTGGGACAAAATGGGTATAATTGTTGTCTAAACACTCCAAATTCCTCCCGAACTCTTACAATTAGTTAACTGCACTGGATTGTCACACATTTTGACACTAAAAACAAAAACAAAGCTGGTTACTGCTTCGAATTAATGTTTTATCGGTGTTAGCCTGTTTTCTCGTTTTATGCTTGTTTTGGAACAAAATAGGTATAAGTGTTGTCTAAACACTCCAAATTCAACCCGAACTCTTATAATTAGTCAAATGCATTGGATTGTTACATATTTTGACCCTAGAAAGAGTAACATAGCAGTTTACTGCTTTAAATCAATGTTTTTTCGGGTTAAGCCTGTTTCGGAACAAAATGGGTATAATTGTTGTCTAAACACTCCAAACTCATCCCGAACTCTTACAATTAGTTAACTGCACTGGATTGTCACACATTTTGACACTAAAAACAGAAACAAAGCTGGTTACTGCTTCGAATTAATGTTTTCTCGGTGTTAGCATGTTTTCTCGTTTTATGCCTGTTTTGGAACAAAATAGGTATAAGTGTTGTCTAAACACTCCAAATTCAACCCGAACTCTTATAATTAGTCAAATACATTGGATTGCTACATATTTTGACCCTAGAAAGAGTAACATAGCAGTTTACAGCTTTAAAGCAATGTTTTTTTGGGTTAAGCCTGTTTCGGGACAAAATGGGTATAATTGTTGTCTAAACACTCCAAATTCCTCCCGAACTCTGACAATTAGTTAAATGCATTGGATTGTCACACATTTTGACACTAGAAACACAAACAAGCTTTTTACTGCTTTTGATCAATGTTTTCGCGGTTTTAGCCTGATTTCTCGTTTTAAGCCTATTTTGGAACAAAATAGGTATAAGTGTTGTCTAAACACTCCAAATTAAACACCAACTCTTATAACTAGTCAAACGCATTAGATTGTTACATATTTTCTCCCTAGAAACAGTAACATAGCTGTTTACTGCTTTAAATCAATGTTTTCTCGGTTTTAGCCTGGTGTGGGACAAAATGGGTATAATTGTTGTCTAAACACTCCAAATTCATCCCGAACTCTTACAATTAGTCAAATGCATTGGTTTGTCACACATTTTGACATTAGAAACACAAACAAAGCTGTTTATTGCTACGAATTAATGTTTTCTCGGTTTTAGCTTGTTTTCTCGTTTTAAGCCTATTTTGGAACAAAATAGGTATAAGTGTTGTCTAAACACTCCAAATTAAACTCGAACTCTTATAATTAGTGAAACGCATTAGATTGTTACCTATTTTCACCCTAGAAAGAGAAACAGCTATCTGTTTACTGCTTTAAATCAATGTTTTCTCGGTTTTAGCCTGTTTTGGGACAAAATGGGTATAATTGTTGTCTAAACACTCCAAATTCCTCCCGAACTCTTACAATTAGTTAACTGCACTGGATTGTCACACATTTTGACACTAAAAATAAAAACAAAGCTGGTTACTGCTTCGAATTAATGTTTTATCGGTGTTAGCCTGTTTTCTCGTTTTATGCTTGTTTTGGAACAAAATAGGTATAAGTGTTGTCTAAACACTCCAAATTCAACCCGAACTCTTATAATTAGTCAAATGCATTGGATTGTTACATATTTTGACCCTATAAAGAGTAACATAGCAGTCTACTGCTTTACATCAATGTTTTTTCGGGTTAAGCCTGTTTCGGAACAAAATGGGTATAATTGTTGTCTAAACACTCCAAATTCATCCCGAACTCTTACAATTAGTTAACTGCACTGGATTGTCACACATTTTGACACTAAAAACACAAACAAAGTTGGTTACTGCTTCGAATTAATGTTTTATCGGTGTTAGCCTGTTTTCTCGTTTTATGCCTGTTTTGGAACAAAATAGGTATAAGTGTTGTCTAAACACTCCAAATTCAACCCGAACTCTTATAATTAGTCAAATACATTGGATTGCTACATATTTTGACCCTAGAAAGAGTAACATAGCAGTTTACAGCTTTAAAGCAATGTTTTTTTGGGTTAAGCCTGTTTCGGGACAAAATGGGTATAATTGTTGTCTAAACACTCCAAATTCCTCCCGAACTCTGACAATTAGTTAAATGCATTGGATTGTCACACATTTTGACACTAGAAACACAAACAAGCTTTTTACTGCTTTTGATCAATGTTTTCGCGGTTTTAGCCTGATTTCTCGTTTTAAGCCTATTTTGGAACAAAATAGGTATAAGTGTTGTCTAAACACTCCAAATTAAACACCAACTCTTATAACTAGTCAAACGCATTAGATTATTACATATTTTCTCCCTAGAAACAGTAACATAGCTGTTTACTGCTTTAAATCAAGGTTTTCTCGGTTTTAGCATGGTGTGGGACAAAATGGGTATAGTTGTTGTCTAAACACTCCAAATTCCTCCCGAACTCTTACAATTAGTCAAATGCATTGGTTTGTCACACATTTTGACACTAGAAACACAAACAAAGCTGTTTATTGCTTCGAATTAATGTTTTCTCGGTTTTAGCCTGTTTTCTCGTTTTAAGCCTATTTTGGAACAAAATAGGTATAAGTGTTGTCTAAACACTCCAAATTAAACCCGAACTCTTATAATTAGTGAAACGCATTAGATTGTTACATATTTTCACCCTAGAAAGAGAAACAGCTATCTGTTTACTGCTTTAAATCAATGTTTTCTCGGTTTTAGCCTGTTTTGGGACAAAATGGGTATAATTGTAGTTAACTGCACTGGATTGTCACACATTTTGACACAAAAAATACAAACAAAGCTGGTTACTGCTTCGAATTAATGTTTTCTCGGTGTTAGCATGTGTTCTCGTCTTATGCCTGTTTTGGAACAAAATAGGTATAAGTGTTGTCTAAACGCTCAAAATTCAATCCAAACTCTTATAATTAGTCAAATGCATTGGATTGTTACATTTTTTGACCCTAGAAAGAGTAACATAGCAGTTTACTGCTTTAAATCAATGTTTTTTCGGGTTTAGCCTGTTTCGGGACAAAATGGGTATAATTGTTGTCTAAACACTACAAATTCATCCCGAACTCTTACAATTAGTCAAATGCATTGGTTTGTCACACATTTTGACACTAGAAATACAAACAAAGCTGTTTATTGCTTCGAATTAATGTTTTCTCGGTTTTAGCCTGTTTTCTCGTTTAAGCCTATTTTGGAACAAAATAGGTATAAGTGTTGTCTAAACACTCCAAATTAAACTCGAACTCTTATAATTAGTGAAACGCATTAGATTGTTACATATTTTCACCCTAGAAAGAGAAACAGCTATCTGTTTACTGCTTTAAATCAATGTTTTCTCGGTTTTAGCCTGTTTTGGGACAAAATGGGTATAATTGTTGTCTAAACACTCCAAATTCCTCCCGAACTCTTACAATTAGTTAACTGCACTGGATTGTCACACATTTTGACACTAAAAACCAAAACAAAGCTGGTTACTGCTTCGAATTAATGTTTTATCGGTGTTAGCCTGTTTTCTCGTTTTATGCTTGTTTTGGAACAAAATAGGTATAAGTGTTGTCTAAACACTCCAAATTCAACCCGAACTCTTATAATTAGTCAAATGCATTGGATTGTTACATATTTTGACCCTATAAAGAGTAACATAGCAGTCTACTGCTTTAAATCAATGTTTTTTCGGGTTAAGCCTGTTTCGGAACAAAATGGGTATAATTGTTGTCTAAACACTCCAAATTCATCCCGAACTCTTACAATTAGTTAACTGCACTGGATTGTCACACATTTTGACACTAAAAACACAAACAAAGCTGGTTACTGCTTCAAATTAATGTTTTATCGGTGTTAGCCTGTTTTCTCGTTTTATGCTTGTTTTGGAACAAAATAGGTATAAGTGTTGTCTAAACACTCCAAATTCAACCCGAACTCTTATAATTAGTCAAATGCATTGGATTGCTACATATTTTGACCCTAGAAAGAGTAACATAGCAGTTTACTGCTTTAAAGCAATGTTTTTTCGGGTTAAGCCTGTTTCGGGACAAAATGGGTATAATTGTTGTCTAAACACTCCAAATTCCTCCCGAACTCTGACAATTAGTTAAATGCATTGGATTGTCACACATTTTGACACTAGAAACACAAACAAGCTTTTTACTGCTTTTGATCAATGTTTTCGCGGTTTTAGCCTGATTTCTCGTTTTAAGCCTATTTTGGAATAAAATAGGTATAAGTGTTGTCTAAACACTCCAAATTAAACACCAACTCTTATAACTAGTCAAACGCATTAGATTGTTACATATTTTCTCCCTAGAAACAGTAACATAGCTGTTTACTGCTTTAAATCAATGTTTTCTCGGTTTTAGCATGGTGTGGGACAAAATGGGTATAGTTGTTGTCTAAACACTCCAAATTCCTCCCGAACTCTTACAATTAGTCAAATGCATTGGTTTGTCACACATTTTGACACTAGAAACACAAACAAAGCTGTTTATTGCTTCGAATTAATGTTTTCTCGGTTTTAGCCTGTTTTCTCGTTTTAAGCCTATTTTGGAACAAAATAGGTATAAGTGTTGTCTAAACACTCCAAATTAAACCCGAACTCTTATAATTAGTGAAACGCATTAGATTGTTACATATTTTCACCCTAGAAAGAGAAACAGCTATCTGTTTACTGCTTTAAATCAATGTTTTCTCGGTTTTAGCCTGTTTTGGGACAAAATGGGTATAATTGTTGTCTAAACACTCCAAATTCCTCCCGAACTCTTACAACTAGTTAACTGCACTGGATTGTCACACATTTTGACACTAAAAACAAAAACAAAGCTGGTTACTGCTTCGAATTAATGTTTTATCGGTGTTAGCCTGTTTTCTCGTTTTATGCTTGTTTTGGAACAAAATAGGTATAAGTGTTGTCTAAACACTCCAAATTCAACCCGAACTCTTATAATTAGTCAAATGCATTGGATTGTTACATATTTTGACCCTAGAAAGAGTAACATAGCAGTCTACTGCTTTAAATCAATGTTTTTTCGGGTTAAGCCTGTTTCGGAACAAAATGGGTATAATTGTTGTCTAAACACTCCAAATTCATCCCGAACTCTTACAATTAGTTAACTGCACTGGATTGTCACACATTTTGACACTAAAAACACAAACAAAGCTGGTTACTGCTTCAAATTAATGTTTTATCGGTGTTAGCCTGTTTTCTCGTTTTATGCTTGTTTTGGAACAAAATAGGTATAAGTGTTGTCTAAACACTCCAAATTCAACCCGAACTCTTATAATTAGTCAAATGTATTGGATTGCTACATATTTTGACCCTAGAAAGAGTAACATAGCAGTTTGCTGCTTTAAAGCAATGTTTTTTCGGGTTAAGCCTGTTTCGGGACAAAATGGGTATAATTGTTGTCTAAACGCTCCAAATTCCTCCCGAACTCTGACAATTAGTTAAATGCATTGGATTGTCACACATTTTGACACTAGAAACACAAACAAGCTTTTTACTGCTTTTGATCAATGTTTTCGCGGTTTTAGCCTGATTTCTCGTTTTAAGCCTATTTTGGAATAAAATAGGTATAAGTGTTGTCTAAACACTCCAAATTAAACACCAACTCTTATAACTAGTCAAACGCATTAGATTGTTACATATTTTCTCCCTAGAAACAGTAACATAGCTGTTTACTGCTTTAAATCAATGTTTTCTCGGTTTTAGCATGGTGTGGGACAAAATGGGTATAGTTGTTGTCTAAACACTCCAAATTCCTCCCGAACTCTTACAATTACTCAAATGCATTGGTTTGTCACACATTTTGACACTAGAAACACAAACAAAGCTGTTTATTGCTTCGAATTAATGTTTTCTCGGTTTTAGCCTGTTTTCTCGTTTTAAGCCTATTTTGGAACAAAATAGGTATAAGTGTTGTCTAAACACTCCAAATTAAACCCGAATTCTTATAATTAGTCAAATGCATTAGATTGTTGCATATTTTCACCCTAGAAAGAGTAACATAGCTGGTTACTGCTTTAAATCAATGTTTTCTCGGTTTTAGCCTGTTTTGGGACAAAATGGGTATAATTGTTGTCTAAACACTCCAAATTCCTCCCGAACTCTTACAATTAGTTAACTGCACTGGATTGTCACACATTTTGACACTAAAAACACAAACAAAGCTGGTTACTGCTTCGAATTAATGTTTTATCGGTGTTAGCCTGTTTTCTCGTTTTATGCCTCTTTTGGAACAAAATAGGTATAAGTGTTGTCTAAACGCTCCAAATTCAACCCAAACTCTTATAATTAGTCAAATGCATTGGATTGCTACATATTTTGACCCTAGAAAGAGTAACATAGCAGTTTACTGCTTTAAAGCAATGTTTTTTCGGGTTAAGCCTGTTTCGGGACAAAATGGGTATAATTGTTGTCTAAACACTCCAAATTCATCCCGAACTCTTACAATTAGTCAAATGCATTGGTTTGTCACATATTTTGACACTAGAAACACAAACAAAGCTGTTTATTGCATTGAATTAATGTTTTCTCGGTTTTAGCCTGTTTTCTCGTTTTAAGCCTATTTTGGAACAAAATAGGTATAAGTGTTGTCTAAACACTCCAAATTAAACTCGAACTCTTATAATTAGTGAAACGCATTAGATTGTTACATATTTTCACCCTAGAAAGAGAAACAGCTATCTGTTTACTGCTTTAAATCAATGTTTTCTCGCTTTTAGCCTGTTTTGGGACAAAATGGGTATAATTGTTGTCTAAACACTCCAAATTCCTCCCGAACTCTTACAATTAGTTAACTGCACTGGATTGTCACACATTTTGACACTAAAAACAAAAACAAAGCTGGTTACTGCTTCGAATTAATGTTTTATCGGTGTTAGCCTGTTTTCTCGTTTTATGCTTGTTTTGGAACAAAATAGGTATAAGTGTTGTCTAAACACTCCAAATTCAACCCGAACTCTTATAATTAGTCAAATGCATTGGATTGTTACATATTTTGACCCTAGAAAGAGTAACATAGCAGTTTACTGCTTTAAATCAATGTTTTTTCGGGTTAAGCCTGTTTCGGAACAAAATGGGTATAATTGTTGTCTAAACACTCCAAACTCATCCCGAACTCTTACAATTAGTTAACTGCACTGGATTGTCACACATTTTGACACTAAAAACAGAAACAAAGCTGGTTACTGCTTCGAATTAATGTTTTCTCGGTGTTAGCATGTTTTCTCGTTTTATGCCTGTTTTGGAACAAAATAGGTATAAGTGTTGTCTAAACACTCCAAATTCAACCCGAACTCTTATAATTAGTCAAATGCATTGGATTGCTACATATTTTGACCCTAGAAAGAGTATCATAGCAGTTTACTGCTTTAAAGCAATGTTTTTTCGGGTTAAGCCTGTTTCGGGACAAAATGGGTATAATTGTTGTCTAAACACTCCAAATTCCTCCCGAACTCTGACAATTAGTTAAATGCATTGGATTGTCACACATTTTGACACTAGAAACACAAACAAGCTTTTTACTGCTTTTGATCAATGTTTTCGCGGTTTTAGCCTGATTTCTCGTTTTAAGCCTATTTTGGAACAAAATAGGTATAAGTGTTGTCTAAACACTCCAAATTAAACACCAACTCTTATAACTAGTCAAACGCATTAGATTGTTACATATTTTCTCCCTAGAAACAGTAACATAGCTGTTTACTGCTTTAAATCAATGTTTTCTCGGTTTTAGCCTGGTGTGGGACAAAATGGGTATAGTTGTTGTCTAAACACTCCAAATTCCTCCCGAACTCTTACAATTAGTTAACTGCACTGGATTGTCACACATTTTGACACAAAAAACACAAACAAAGCTGGTTACTGCTTCGAATTAATGTTTTCTCGGTGTTAGCATGTGTTCTCGTTTTATGCCTGTTTTGGAACAAAATAGGTATAAGTGTTGTCTAAACGCTCAAAATTCAACCCAAACTCTTATAATTAGTCAAATGCATTGGATTGTTACATATTTTGACCCTAGAAAGAGTAACATAGCAGTTTACTGCTTTAAATCAATGTTTTTTCGGGTTTAGCCTGTTTCGGGACAAAATGGGTATAATTGATGTCTAAACACTCCAAATTCATCCCGAACTCTTACAATTAGTCAAATGCATTGGTTTGTCACACATTTTGACACTAGAAATACAAACAAAGCTGTTTATTGCTTCGAATTAATGTTTTCTCGGTTTTAGCCTGTTTTCTCGTTTTAAGCCTATTTTGGAACAAAATAGGTATAAGTGTTGTCTAAACACTCCAAATTAAACTCGAACTCTTATAATTAGTCAAATGCATTGGATTGCTACATATTTTAACCCTAGAAAGAGTAACATAGCAGTTTACTGCTTTAAAGCAATGTTTTTTCGGGTTAAGCCTGTTTCGGGACAAAATGGGTATAATTGTTGTCTAAACACTCCAAATTCCTCCCGAACTCTGACAATTAGTTAAATGCATTGGATTTTCACACATTTTGACACTAGAAACACAAACAAGCTTTTTACTGCTTTTAATCAATGTTTTCGCTGTTTTAGCCTGATTTCTCGTTTTAAGCCTATTTTGGAACAAAATAGGTATAAGTGTTGTCTAAACACTCCAAATTAAACACCAACTCTTATAACTAGTCAAACGCATTAGATTGTTACATATTTTCTCCCTAGAAACAGTAACATAGCTGTTTACTGCTTTAAATCAATGTTTTCTCGGTTTTAGCCTGGTGTGGTACAAAATGGGTATAGTTGTTGTCTAAACACTCCAAATTCCTCCCGAACTCTTACAATTAGTTAACTGCACTGGATTGTCACACATTTTGACACAAAAAACACAAACAAAGCTGGTTACTGCTTCGAATTAATGTTTTCTCGGTGTTAGCATGTGTTCTCGTTTTATGCCTGTTTTGGAACAAAATAGGTATAAGTGTTGTCTAAACGCTCAAAATTCAACCCAAACTCTTATAATTAGTCAAATGCATTGGATTGTTACATATTTTGACCCTAGAAAGAGTAACATAGCAGTTTACTGCTTTAAATCAATGTTTTTTCGGGTTTAGCCTGTTTCGGGACAAAATGGGTATAATTGTTGTCTAAACACTCCAAATTCATCCCGAACTCTTACAATTAGTCAAATGCATTGGTTTGTCACACATTTTGAAACTAGAAATACAAACAAAGCTGTTTATTGCTTCGAATTAATGTTTTCTCGGTTTTAGCCTGTTTTCTCGTTTTAAGCCTATTTTGGAACAAAATAGGTATAAGTGTTGTCTAAACACTCCAAATTAAACTCGAACTCTTATAATTAGTCAAATGCATTGGATTGCTACATATTTTGACCCTAGAAAGAGTAACATAGCAGTTTACTGCTTTAAAGCAATGTTTTTTCGGGTTAAGCCTGTTTCGGGACAAAATGGGTATAATTGTTGTCTAAACACTCCAAATTCCTCCCGAACTCTGACAATTAGTTAAATGCATTGGATTGTCACACATTTTGACACTACAAACACAAACAAGCTTTTTACTGCTTTTAATCAATGTTTTCGCGGTTTTAGCCTGATTTCTCGTTTTAAGCCTATTTTGGAACAAAATAGGTATACGTGTTGTCTAAACACTCCAAATTAAACACCAACTCTTATAACTAGTCAAACGCATTAGATTGTTACATATTTTCTCCCTAGAAACAGTAACATAGCTGTTTACTGCTTCAAATCAATGTTTTCTCGGTTTTAGCCTGGAGTGGGACAAAATGGGTATAATTGTTGTCTAAACACTCCAAATTCATCCCGAACTCTTACAATTAGTTAACTGCAATGGATTGTCACACATTTTGACACTAAAAACACAAACAAAGCTGGTTACTGCTTCGAATTAATGTTTTCTCGGTGTTAGCATGTTTTCTCGTTTTATGCCTGTTTTGGAACAAAATAGGTATAAGTGTTGTCTAAACACTCCAAATTAAACTCGAACTCTTATAATCAGTCAAATGCATTGGATTGTTACATTTTTTGACCCTAGAAAGAGTAACATAGCAGTTTACTGCTTTAAATCAATGTTTTTTCGGGTTTAGCCTGTTTCGGGACAAAATGGGTATAATTGTTGTCTAAACACTCCAAATTCCTCCCGAACTCTGACAATTAGTTAAATGCATTGGATTGTCACACATTTTGACACTAGAAACACAAACAAGCTTTTTACTGCTTTTAATCAATGTTTTCGCGGTTTTAGCCTGATTTCTCGTTTTAAGCCTATTTTGGAATAAAATAGGTATAAGTGTTGTCTAAACACTCCAAATTAAACACCAACTCTTATAACTAGTCAAACGCATTAGATTGTTACATATTTTCTCCCTAGAAACAGTAACATAGCTGTTTACTGCTTTAAATCAATGTTTTCTCGGTTTTAGCATGGTGTGGGACAAAATGGGTATAGTTGTTGTCTAAACACTCCAAATTCCTCCCGAACTCTTAAAATTAGTCAAATGCATTGGTTTGTCACACATTTTGACACTAGAAGCACAAACAAAGCTGTTTATTGCTTCGAATTAATGTTTTCTCGGTTTTAACCTGTTTTCTCGTTTTAAGCCTATTTTGGAACAAAATAGGTATAAGTGTTGTCTAAACACTCCAAATTAAACCCGAATTCTTATAATTAGTCAAATGCATTAGATTGTTGCATATTTTCACCCTAGAAAGAGTAACATAGCTGTTTACTGCTTTAAATCAATGTTTTCTCGGTTTTAGCCTGTTTTGGGACAAAATGGGTATAATTGTTGTCTAAACACTCCAAATTCCTCCCGAACTCTTACAATTAGTTAACTGCACTGGATTGTCACACATTTTGACACTAAAAACACAAACAAAGCTGGTTACTGCTTCGAATTAATGTTTTATCGGTGTTAGCCTGTTTTCTCGTTTTATGCCTCTTTTGGAACAAAATAGGTATAAGTGTTGTCTAAACGCTCCAAATTCAACCCAAACTCTTATAATTAGTCAACTGCATTGGATTGCTACATATTTTGACCCTAGAAAGAGTAACATAGCAGTTTACTGCTTTAAAGCAATGTTTTTTCGGGTTAAGCCTGTTTCGGGACAAAATGGGTATAATTGTTGTCTAAACACTCCAAATTCATCCCGAACTCTGACAATTAGTTAAATGCATTGGATTTTCACACATTTTGACACTAGAAACACAAACAAGCTTTTTACTGCTTTTAATCAATGTTTTCGCTGTTTTAGCCTGATTTCTCGTTTTAAGCCTATTTTGGAACAAAATAGGTATAAGTGTTGTCTAAACACTCCAAATTAAACACCAACTCTTATAACTAGTCAAACGCATTAGATTGTTACATATTTTCTCCCTAGAAAGAGAAACAGCTATCTGTTTACTGCTTTAAATCAATGTTTTCTCGGTTTTAGCCTGTTTTGGGACAAAATGGGTATAGTTGTTGTCTAAACACTCCAAATTCCTCCCGAACTCTTACAATTAGTTAACTGCACTGGATTGTCACACATTTTGACACTAAAAACAAAAACAAAGCTGGTTACTGCTTTTAATCAATGTTTTCTCGGTGTTAGCATGTGTTCTCGTTTTAAGCCTGTTTTAGAACAAAATAGGTATAAGTGTTGTCTAAACACTCCAAATTAAACACCAACTCTTATAACTAGTCAAACGCATTAGATTGTTACATATTTTCTCCCTAGAAAGAGTAACATAGCAGTTTACTGCTTCAAATCAATGTTTTCTCGGTTTTAGCCTGTTTCGGGACAAAATGGGTATAATTGTTGTCTAAACACTCCAAATTCATCCCGAACTCTTACAATTAGTCAAATGCATTGGTTTGTCACACATTTTGAAACTAGAAATACAAACAAAGCTGTTTATTGCTTCGAATTAATGTTTTCTCGGTTTTAGCCTGTTTTCTCGTTTTATGCCTGTTTTGGAACAAAATAGGTATAAGTGTTGTCTAAACACTCCAAATTAAACTCGAACTCTTATAATTAGTCAAATGCATTGGATTGTTACATTTTTTGACCCTAGAAAGAGTAACATAGCAGTTTACTGCTTTAAATCAATGTTTTTTCGGGTTTAGCCTGTTTCGGGACAAAATGGGTATAATTGTTGTCTAAACACTCCAAATTCCTCCCGAACTCTGACAATTAGTCAAATGCATTGGATTGTCACACATTTTGACACTAGAAACACAAACAAGCTTTTTACTGCTTTTGATCAATGTTTTCGCGGTTTTAGCCTGATTTCTCGTTTTAAGCCTATTTTGGAACAAAATAGGTATAAGTGTTGTCTAAACACTCCAAATTAAAAACCAACTCTTATAACTAGTCAAACGCATTAGATTGTTACATATTTTCTCCCTAGAAACAGTAACATAGCTGTTTACTGCTTTAAATCAATGTTTTCTCGGTTTTAGCCTGGTGTGGTACAAAATGGGTATAGTTGTTGTCTAAACACTCCAAATTCCTCCCGAACTCTTACAATTAGTTAACTGCACTGGATTGTCACACATTTTGACACAAAAAAACACAAACAAAGCTGGTTACTGCTTCGAATTAATATTTTCTCGGTGTTAGCATGTGTTCTCGTTTTATGCCTGTTTTGGAACAAAATAGGTATAAGTGTTGTCTAAACGCTCAAAATTCAACCCAAACTCTTATAATTAGTCAAATGCATTGGATTGTTACATATTTTGACCCTAGAAAGAGTAACATAACAGTTTACTGCTTTAAATCAATGTTTTTTCGGGTTTAGCCTGTTTCGGGACAAAATGGGTATAATTGTTGTCTAAACACTCCAAATTCATCCCGAACTCTTACAATTAGTCAAATGCATTGGTTTGTCACACATTTTGAAACTAGAAATACAAACAAAGCTGTTTATTGCTTCGAATTAAGGTTTTCTCGGTTTTAGCCTGTTTTCTCGTTTTAAGCCTATTTTGGAACAAAATAGGTATAAGTGTTGTCTAAACACTCCAAATTAAACTCGAACTCTTATAATTAGTCAAATGCATTGGATTGCTACATATTTTTACCCTAGAAAGAGTAACATAGCAGTTTACTGCTTTAAAGCAATGTTTTTTCGGGTTAAGCCTGTTTCGGGACAAAATGGGTATAATTGTTGTCTAAACACTCCAAATTCCTCCCGAACTCTGACAATTAGTTAAATGCATTGGATTGTCACACATTTTGACACTACAAACACAAACAAGCTTTTTACTGCTTTTAATCAATGTTTTCGCGGTTTTAGCCTGATTTCTCGTTTTAAGCCTATTTTGGAACAAAATAGGTATAAGTGTTGTCTAAACACTCCAAATTAAACACCAACTCTTATAACTAGTCAAACGCATTAGATTGTTACATATTTTCTCCCTAGAAACAGTAACATAGCTGTTTACTGCTTTAAATCAATGTTTTCTCGGTTTTAGCCTGGTGTGGTACAAAATGGGTATAGTTGTTGTCTAAACACTCCAAATTCCTCCCGAACTCTTACAATTAGTTAACTGCACTGGATTGTCACACATTTTGACACAAAAAACACAAACAAAGCTGGTTACTGCTTCGAATTAATGTTTTCTCGGTGTTAGCATGTGTTCTCGTTTTATGCCTGTTTTGGAACAAAATAGGTATAAGTGTTGTCTAAACGCTCAAAATTCAACCCAAACTCTTATAATTAGTCAAATGCATTGGATTGTTACATATTTTGACCCTAGAAAGAGTAACATAGCAGTTTACTGCTTTAAATCAATGTTTTTTCGGGTTTAGCCTGTTTCGGGACAAAATGGGTATAATTGTTGTCTAAACACTCCAAATTCATCCCGAACTCTTACAATTAGTCAAATGCATTGGTTTGTCACACATTTTGAAACTAGAAATACAAACAAAGCTGTTTATTGCTTCGAATTAATGTTTTCTCGGTTTTAGCCTGTTTTCTCGTTTTAAGCCTATTTTGGAACAAAATAGGTATAAGTGTTGTCTAAACACTCCAAATTAAACTCGAACTCTTATAATTAGTCAAATGCATTGGATTGCTACATATTTTGACCCTAGAAAGAGTAACATAGCAGTTTACTGCTTTAAAGCAATGTTTTTTCGGGTTAAGCCTGTTTCGGGACAAAATGGGTATAATTGTTGTCTAAACACTCCAAATTCCTCCCGAACTCTGACAATTAGTTAAATGCATTGGATTGTCACACATTTTGACACTACAAACACAAACAAGCTTTTTACTGCTTTTAATCAATGTTTTCGCGGTTTTAGCCTGATTTCTCGTTTTAAGCCTATTTTGGAACAAAATAGGTATAAGTGTTGTCTAAACACTCCAAATTAAACACCAACTCTTATAACTAGTCAAACGCATTAGATTGTTACATATTTTCTCCCTAGAAACAGTAACATAGCTGTTTACTGCTTCAAATCAATGTTTTCTCGGTTTTAGCCTGGTGTGGGACAAAATGGGTATAATTGTTGTCTAAACACTCCAAATTCATCCCGAACTCTTACAATTAGTTAACTGCAATGGATTGTCACACATTTTGACACTAAAAACACAAACAAAGCTGGTTACTGCTTCGAATTAATGTTTTCTCGGTGTTAGCATGTTTTCTCGTTTTATGCCTGTTTTGGAACAAAATAGGTATAAGTGTTGTCTAAACACTCCAAATTAAACTCGAACTCTTATAATTAGTCAAATGCATTGGATTGCTACATTTTTTGACCCTAGAAAGAGTAACATAGCAGTTTACTGCTTTAAATCAATGTTTTTTCGGGTTTAGCCTGTTTCGGGACAAAATGGGTATAATTGTTGTCTAAACACTCCAAATTCCTCCCGAACTCTGACAATTAGTCAAATGCATTGGATTGTCACACATTTTGACACTAGAAACACAAACAAGCTTTTTACTGCTTTTGATCAATGTTTTCGCGGTTTTAGCCTGATTTCTCGTTTTAAGCCTATTTTGGAACAAAATAGGTATAAGTGTTGTCTAAACACTCCAAATTAAAAACCAACTCTTATAACTGGTCAAACGCATTAGATTGTTACATATTTTCTCCCTAGAAACAGTAACATAGCTGTTTACTGCTTTAAATCAATGTTTTCTCGGTTTTAGCCTCGTGTGGGACAAAATGGGTATAGTTGTTGTCTAAACACTCCAAATTCCTCCCGAACTCTTACAATTAGTTAACTGCACTGGATTGTCACACATTTTGACACAAAAAACACAAACAAAGCTGGTTACTGCTTCGAATTAATGTTTTCTCGGTGTTAGCATGTGTTCTCGTTTTATGCCTGTTTTGGAACAAAATAGGTATAAGTGTTGTCTAAACGCTCAAAATTCAACCCAAACTCTTATAATTAGTCAAATGCATTGGATTGTTACATATTTTGACCCTAGAAAGAGTAACATAGCAGTTTACTGCTTTAAATCAATGTTTTTTCGGGTTTAGCCTGTTTCGGGACAAAATGGGTATAATTGATGTCTAAACACTCCAAATTCATCCCGAACTCTTATAATTAGTCAAATGCATTGGTTTGTCACACATTTTGACACTAGAAATACAAACAAAGCTGTTTATTGCTTCGAATTAATGTTTTCTCGGTTTTAGCCTGTTTTCTCGTTTTAAGCCTATTTTGGAACAAAATAGGTATAAGTGTTGTCTAAACACTCCAAATTAAACTCGAACTCTTATAATTAGTCAAATGCATTGGATTGCTACATATTTTGACCCTAGAAAGAGTAACATAGCAGTTTACTGCTTTAAAGCAATGTTTTTTCGGGTTAAGCCTGTTTCGGGACAAAATGGGTATAATTGTTGTCTAAACACTCCAAATTCCTCCCGAACTCTGACAATTAGTTAAATGCATTGGATTTTCACACATTTTGACACTAGAAACACAAACAAGATTTTTACTGCTTTTAATCAATGTTTTCGCGGTTTTAGCCTGATTTCTCGTTTTAAGCCTATTTTGGAACAAAATAGGTATAAGTGTTGTCTAAACACTCCAAATTAAACACCAACTCTTATAACTAGTCAAACACATTAGATTGTTACATATTTTCTCCCTAGAAACAGTAACATAGCTGTTTACTGCTTTAAATCAATGTTTTCTCGGTTTTAGCCTGGTGTGGTACAAAATGGGTATAGTTGTTGTCTAAACACTCCAAATTCCTCCCGAACTCTTACAATTAGTTAACTGCAATGGATTGTCACACATTTTGACACAAAAAAACACAAACAAAGCTGGTTACTGCTTCGAATTAATATTTTCTCGGTGTTAGCATGTGTTCTCGTTTTATGCCTGTTTTGGAACAAAATAGGTATAAGTGTTGTCTAAACGCTCAAAATTCAACCCAAACTCTTATAATTAGTCAAATGCATTGGATTGTTACATATTTTGACCCTAGAAAGAGTAACATAGCAGTTTACTGCTTTAAATCAATGTTTTTTCGGGTTTAGCCTGTTTCGGGACAAAATGGGTATAATTGTTGTCTAAACACTCCAAATTCATCCCGAACTCTTACAATTAGTCAAATGCATTGGTTTGTCACACATTTTGAAACTAGAAATACAAACAAAGCTGTTTATTGCTTCGAATTAATGTTTTCTCGGTTTTAGCCTGTTTTCTCGTTTTAAGCCTATTTTGGAACAAAATAGGTATAAGTGTTGTCTAAACACTCCAAATTAAACTCGAACTCTTATAATTAGTCAAATGCATTGGATTGCTACATATTTTTACCCTAGAAAGAGTAACATAGCAGTTTACTGCTTTAAAGCAATGTTTTTTCGGGTTAAGCCTGTTTCGGGACAAAATGGGTATAATTGTTGTCTAAACACTCCAAATTCCTCCCGAACTCTGACAATTAGTTAAATGCATTGGATTGTCACACATTTTGACACTACAAACACAAACAAGCTTTTTACTGCTTTTAATCAATGTTTTCGCGGTTTTAGCCTGATTTCTCGTTTTAAGCCTATTTTGGAACAAAATAGGTATAAGTGTTGTCTAAACACTCCAAATTAAACACCAACTCTTATAACTAGTCAAACGCATTAGATTGTTACATATTTTCTCCCTAGAAACAGTAACATAGCTGTTTACTGCTTTAAATCAATGTTTTCTCGGTTTTAGCCTGGTGTGGTACAAAATGGGTATAGTTGTTGTCTAAACACTCCAAATTCCTCCCGAACTCTTACAATTAGTTAACTGCACTGGATTGTCACACATTTTGACACAAAAAACACAAACAAAGCTGGTTACTGCTTCGAATTAATGTTTTCTCGGTGTTAGCATGTGTTCTCGTTTTATGCCTGTTTTGGAACAAAATAGGTATAAGTGTTGTCTAAACGCTCAAAATTCAACCCAAACTCTTATAATTAGTCAAATGCATTGGATTGTTACATATTTTGACCCTAGAAAGAGTAACATAGCAGTTTACTGCTTTAAATCAATGTTTTTTCGGGTTTAGCCTGTTTCGGGACAAAATGGGTATAATTGTTGTCTAAACACTCCAAATTCATCCCGAACTCTTACAATTAGTCAAATGCATTGGTTTGTCACACATTTTGAAACTAGAAATACAAACAAAGCTGTTTATTGCTTCGAATTAATGTTTTCTCGGTTTTAGCCTGTTTTCTCGTTTTAAGCCTATTTTGGAACAAAATAGGTATAAGTGTTGTCTAAACACTCCAAATTAAACTCGAACTCTTATAATTAGTCAAATGCATTGGATTGCTACATATTTTGACCCTAGAAAGAGTAACATAGCAGTTTACTGCTTTAAAGCAATGTTTTTTCGGGTTAAGCCTGTTTCGGGACAAAATGGGTATAATTGTTGTCTAAACACTCCAAATTCCTCCCGAACTCTGACAATTAGTTAAATGCATTGGATTGTCACACATTTTGACACTACAAACACAAACAAGCTTTTTACTGCTTTTAATCAATGTTTTCGCGGTTTTAGCCTGATTTCTCGTTTTAAGCCTATTTTGGAACAAAATAGGTATAAGTGTTGTCTAAACACTCCAAATTAAACACCAACTCTTATAACTAGTCAAACGCATTAGATTGTTACATATTTTCTCCCTAGAAACAGTAACATAGCTGTTTACTGCTTCAAATCAATGTTTTCTCGGTTTTAGCCTGGTGTGGGACAAAATGGGTATAATTGTTGTCTAAACACTCCAAATTCATCCCGAACTCTTACAATTAGTTAACTGCAATGGATTGTCACACATTTTGACACTAAAAACACAAACAAAGCTGGTTACTGCTTCGAATTAATGTTTTCTCGGTGTTAGCATGTTTTCTCGTTTTATGCCTGTTTTGGAACAAAATAGGTATAAGTGTTGTCTAAACACTCCAAATTAAACTCGAACTCTTATAATCAGTCAAATGCATTGGATTGTTACATTTTTTGACCCTAGAAAGAGTAACATAGCAGTTTACTGCTTTAAATCAATGTTTTTTCGGGTTTAGCCTGTTTCGGGACAAAATGGGTATAATTGTTGTCTAAACACTCCAAATTCCTCCCGAACTCTGACAATTAGTTAAATGCATTGGATTGTCACACATTTTGACACTAGAAACACAAACAAGCTTTTTACTGCTTTTAATCAATGTTTTCGCGGTTTTAGCCTGATTTCTCGTTTTAAGCCTATTTTGGAATAAAATAGGTATAAGTGTTGTCTAAACACTCCAAATTAAACACCAACTCTTATAACTAGTCAAACGCATTAGATTGTTACATATTTTCTCCCTAGAAACAGTAACATAGCTGTTTACTGCTTTAAATCAATGTTTTCTCGGTTTTAGCATGGTGTGGGACAAAATGGGTATAGTTGTTGTCTAAACACTCCAAATTCCTCCCGAACTCTTAAAATTAGTCAAATGCATTGGTTTGTCACACATTTTGACACTAGAAGCACAAACAAAGCTGTTTATTGCTTCGAATTAATGTTTTCTCGGTTTTAACCTGTTTTCTCGTTTTAAGCCTATTTTGGAACAAAATAGGTATAAGTGTTGTCTAAACACTCCAAATTAAACCCGAATTCTTATAATTAGTCAAATGCATTAGATTGTTGCATATTTTCACCCTAGAAAGAGTAACATAGCTGTTTACTGCTTTAAATCAATGTTTTCTCGGTTTTAGCCTGTTTTGGGACAAAATGGGTATAATTGTTGTCTAAACACTCCAAATTCCTCCCGAACTCTTACAATTAGTTAACTGCACTGGATTGTCACACATTTTGACACTAAAAACACAAACAAAGCTGGTTACTGCTTCGAATTAATGTTTTATCGGTGTTAGCCTGTTTTCTCGTTTTATGCCTCTTTTGGAACAAAATAGGTATAAGTGTTGTCTAAACGCTCCAAATTCAACCCAAACTCTTATAATTAGTCAACTGCATTGGATTGCTACATATTTTGACCCTAGAAAGAGTAACATAGCAGTTTACTGCTTTAAAGCAATGTTTTTTCGGGTTAAGCCTGTTTCGGGACAAAATGGGTATAATTGTTGTCTAAACACTCCAAATTCATCCCGAACTCTTACAATTAGTCAAATGCATTGGTTTGTCACATATTTTGACACTAGAAACACAAACAAAGCTGTTTATTGCATTGAATTAATGTTTTCTCGGTTTTAGCCTGTTTTCTCGTTTTAAGCCTATTTTGGAACAAAATAGGTATAAGTGTTGTCTAAACACTCCAAATTAAACTCGAACTCTTATAATTAGTGAAACGCATTAGATTCTTACATATTTTCACCCTAGAAAGAGAAACAGCTATCTGTTTACTGCTTTAAATCAATGTTTTCTCGGTTTTAGCCTGTTTTGGGACAAAATGGGTATAATTGTTGTCTAAACACTCCAAATTCCTCCCGAACTCTTACAATTAGTTAACTGCACTGGATTGTCACACATTTTGACACTAAAAACAAAAACAAAGCTGGTTACTGCTTTTAATCAATGTTTTCGCGGTTTTAGCCTGATTTCTCGTTTTAAGCCTATTTTGGAACAAAATAGGTATAAGTGTTGTCTAAACACTCCAAATTAAACACCAACTCTTATAACTAGTCAAACGCATTAGATTGTTACATATTTTCTCCCTAGAAACAGTAACATAGCTGTTTACTGCTTCAAATCAACTCTTATAATTAGTCAAATGCATTCGATTGTCACACATGTTGACACCAGAAATATAAACAAAGCTGTTTACTGCTTTTAATCAATGGTTTCGCGGTTTTAGCCTGTTTTCTCGTTTTAAGCCTGTTTTGGAACGAAATAGGTATAAGTGTTGTCTAAACACTCCGAATTAAACCCGAAATCTTATAATTAGTCAAACGCATTAGATTGTTACATACTTTCACCCTAGAAAGAGTAACATAGCTGTTTACTGCTTTATATCAATGTTTTCTTGGTTTTAGCCTGTTTTGGGACAAAATGGGTATAATTGTTGTCCAAACACTCCAAATTCCTCCCAAACTCTTACAATTAGTTAAATGCATTGGATTGTCACACATTCTGACACTAGAAACACAAACAAAGCTGTTTTCTGCTTCGAATTAATGTTTTCTCGGTTTTAGCCTGTTTTCTCGTTTTAAGCCTATTTTGGAACAAAATAGGTATAAGTGTTGGCTAAACACTCTAAATTAAACACCAACTCTTATAATTAGTCAAACGCATTAGATTGTTAGATATTTTCACCCTAGAAACAGTAAAATAGCTGTTTACTGCTTTAAATCAATGTTTTCTCGGTTTTAGCCTGGTTTGGGACAAAATGGGTATAATTGTTGTCCAAACACTCCAAATTCATCCCGAACTCTTACAATTAGTTAACTGCACTGGATTGTCACACATTTTCACACAAAAACCACAAACAAAGCTGTTTACTCCTTCGAATTAATGTTTTCTCGGTGTTAGCCTGTTTTCTCGTTTGATGCCTGTTTTGGAACAAAACAGGTATAAATAGGTATAAGTGTTGTCTAAACACTCCAAATTCAACCCAAACTCTTAAGCCGGTTTTATGTTGTTAATTAGACTAGGGTTACTAATCATGTGGTGAGAAGCACCCGAGTCAACAACAAGAGACCTACTTGGTTTAGAAGCAAGAAACGAGTTACCGGATTCTTTGAGTGAGGCAATGGAACGAATAAGGGCCTCTATATCAGACTTCCTCACCACCTCTCCATAGGACGCAGTCATGGCCGTTTCTTCTCCTTGCCTTGATGGCCCGGCCCCTTTTTCACCTACCGCTTCCTTGGAGAGATTTGCTTTGAACTTTGCTGGTTTAAGATGGGGGTGAAGTATCCAGCATTTGTCCTTCATGTGACCCTTCTTCTTGCAGTGGTCACACACCCACACCTTCCTATCTTCCTGCTTGTACACGCCCTTATTTGCCGTGACCAGCTCCCCCTTACCGCTAAATAGATCGAGTGAGCCTTGTTCCTTTTGAACTTGGGAACACACTTCTTCAAAGCTAGGAAGCTTGTCTCCTCTTAGAATGTGCTTCATGAGGTCGTTAAAGGCTGGGTTGAGTGTGAGTAGGAGACCAAAGATCTTGTCTTGCTCTTTCCTCTCATTAAGAACCGTCGGATCTAGGGAACTTGGCCGTAAGGCCTCAAGCTCCGACCAAAGGGCCCTGAACTTACCAAGGTGCTTAGTAAACTCCAAGTCATCTTGGCTCAGACTGTTGATGGCTCTCTTAACTTCAAAGACTCGAGTCAAGTTAGAGACATTACCATACACGCTTTTAAGCGTTTCCCAAAGCTCCTTGGCCGTCTCGCAGTAGGAGTAGGCTTCAAGGATTGGCGTATCTAGGGAGTTCTGGAGAACAGACAGGACAACTTGGTCTTCTTGAAACCACTTGGCCTTTCTCTCGTTCTCTTCCTCTACTTCCCCTTCAGACGCGCCTTCATCTTCTTCTTTTAGGTTTTGCTTTGAAACATAGTCGGTTGTGACATGACTCCAAAGGCCACGACCTCCAAGGGCGGTTCTTGTGGTTCTTGTCCACAGCAAGTAGTTTGTTCCCTTAAGAACAACCGGTGTAACAATAGGTTTAGCGTTTTCCATGGCTTGGATGCTATGGACCGTTGGATAAAGCTTTTACCCGGAGAATAAGAACGGTAAGAATGAGAGGTAGAATAAGGCGAGTTAGAAAATAAGAGAATAGTGGAACTAGATTGTCAAGAACAACAACCTTGCTCTGATACCATGTTAGAATTAGCGAAAGACTTGAAGAGTTGAGATAGAGAGATAGAGAGATTAGGTGAACAAATAGAATAAGAAGAAGAAGAATCGGTTCCACTAGAATAGAATAGTACAATTGTTGTCTTACAACCTTTTAAATAGACACTAGAAGTAGGGCAACCTTCCTAAGACAAGAATAGAAACAAGTGATAGTGACATTAGGAGAGAGGTGTATGCGACCAAGGTGATAGTGACCCATCCGTTGGCTTAAGAGAACATGTGACTTCTTCCTCTTCTCACTCCAACGGCTAGAATAGATGATTCTAGACCTCTTGTATGGGCCGAGCACACACACACTTCTCTTGTCTCATTATTTTGGCCCATGTGACATTGAGTGTGGTCCGGTGTCCGTACGGTACGGTCCTATGTCCGTCCGGTCACCTTGTCCGTACAGTCACCTTGATCAATATAGTTGTTGTCTAAACACTCCAAATTCCTCCTGAACTCTTACAATTAGTTAACTGCACTGGATTGTCACACATTTTGACACAAAAAACACAAACAAAGCTGTTTACTGCTTCGAATTAATGTTTTCTCGGTGTTAGCATGTTTTCTCGTTTTATGCCTGTTTTGGAACAAAATAGGTATAAGTGTTGTCTAAACACTCCAAATTCAACCCGAACTCTTATAATTAGTTAAATGCATTGGATTGTTACATATTTTGACCCTAGAAAGAGAAACATAGCAGTTTACTGCTTCAAATCAATGTATTTTCGGGTTTAGCCTGTTTCGGGACAAAATGGGTATAATTGTTGTCTAAACACTCCAAATTCATCCCGAGCTCTTACAATTAGTTAAATACATTGGATTATCACACATTTTGATACTAGAAACACAAACAAAGCTGTTTTCTGCTTCGAATTAATGTTTTCTCGGTTTTAGCCTGTTTTCTCGTTTTAAGCCTATTTTGGAACAAAATAGGTATAAGTGTTGTCTAAACACTCCAAATTAAACTCGAACTTTTATAATTAGTCAAACACATTAGATTGTTACATATTTACAACTTAGAAAGAGTAACATAGCTGTTTACTGCTTTAAATCAATGTTTTCTCGGTTTTAGCCTGTTTTGGGATAAAATGGGTATAATTGTTGTCTAAACACTCCAAATTCATCCCGAGCTCTTACAATTAGTCTAATGCATTGGATTATTATATATTTTGACCCTAGGAACAGTAACAAAGCTGTTTATTTCTTCGAATTAATGTTTTCTCGGTTTTAGCCTATTTTCTTGTTTTAAGCTTGTTTCGGGACAAAATGGGTGTAATTGTTGTCTAAACACTCCAAATTCCTCCCGAACTCTGACAATTAGTTAAATGCATTGGATTATCACACATTTTGATACTAGAAACACAAACAAAGCTGTTTTCTGCTTCGAATTAATGTTTTCTCGGTTTTAGCCTGTTTTCTCGTTTTAAGCCTATTTTGGAACAAAATAGGTATAAGTGTTGTCTAAACACTCCAAATTAAACTCGAACTCTTATAATTAGTCAAACACATTAGATTGTTACATATTTACAACTTAGAAAGAGTAACATAGCTGTTTACTGCTTTAAATGATGTTTTCTCGGTTTTAGCCTCGTTTGGGACAAAATGGGTATAGTTGTTGTCTAAACACTCCAAATTCCTCCCGAACTTTGACAATTAGTTAACTGCACTGGATTGTCACACATTTTGACACAAAAAACACAAACAAAGCTGTTTACTGCTTCGAATTAATGTTTTCTCGGTGTTAGCATGTTTTCTCGTTTTATGCCTGTTTTGGAACAAAATAGGTATAAGTGTTGTCTAAACACTCCAAATTCAACCCGAACTCTTATAATTAGTCAAATGCATTGGATTGTTACATATTTTGACCCTAGAAAGAGTAACATAGTAGTTTACTGCTTCAAATCAATGTATTTTCGGGTTTAGCCTGTTTCGGGACAAAATGGGTATAATTGTTGTCTAAACACTCCAAATTCATCCCGAGCTCTTACAATTAGTTAAATGCATTGGATTATCACACATTTTGATACTACAAACACAAACAAAGCTGTTTTCTGCTTCGAATTAATGTTTTCTCGGTTTTAGCCTGTTTTCTCGTTTTAAGCCTATTTTGGAACAAAATAGGTATAAGTGTTGTCTAAACACTCCAAATTAAACTCGAACTTTTATAATTAGTCAAACACATTAGATTGTTACATATTTACAACTTAGAAAGAGTAACATAGCTGTTTACTGCTTTAAATCAATGTTTTCTCGGTTTTAGCATGTTTTGGGACAAAATGGGTATAATTGTTGTCTAAACACTCCAAATTCATCCCGAGCTCTTACAATTAGTCTAATGCATTGGATTATTATATATTTTGACCCTAGGAACAGTAACAAAGCTGTTTATTTCTTCGAATTAATGTTTTCTCGGTTTTAGCCTATTTTCTTGTTTTAAGCTTGTTTCGGGACAAAATGGGTGTAATTGTTGTCTAAACACTCCAAATTCCTCCCGAACTCTGACAATTAGTTAAATGCATTGGATTATCACACATTTTGGTACTATAAACACAAACAAAGCTGTTTTCTGCTTCGAATTAATGTTTTCTCGGTTTTAGCCTGTTTTCTCGTTTTATGCCTGTTTTGGAACAAAATAGGTATAAGTGTTGTCTAAACACTCCAAATTAAACCCGAATTCTTATAATTAGTCAAATGCATTAGATTGTTGCATATTTTCACCCTAGAAAGAGTAACATAGCTGTTTACTGCTTTAAATCAATGTTTTCTCGGTTTTAGCCTGTTTTGGGACAAAATGGGTATAATTGTTGTCTAAACACTCCAAATTCCTCCCGAACTCTTACAATTAGTTAACTGCACTGGATTGTCACACATTTTGACACTAAAAACACAAACAAAGCAGGTTACTGCTTCGAATTAATGTTTTATCGGTGTTAGCCTGTTTTCTCGTTTTATGCCTATTTTGGAACAAAATAGGTATAAGTGTTGTCTAAACACTCCAAATTAAACTTGAACTCTTATAATTAGTCAAACACATTAGATTGTTACATATTTACAACTTAGAAAGAGTAACATAGCTGTTTACTGCTTTAAATCAATGTTTTCTCGGTTTTAGCCTGTTTTGGGACAAAATGGGTATAATTGTTGTCTAAACACTCCAAATTCATCCCGAGCTCTTACAATTAGTCTAATGCATTGGATTATTATATATTTTAACCCTAGGAACAGTAACAAAGCTGTTTATTTCTTCGAATTAATGTTTTCTCGGTTTTAGCCTATTTTCTTGTTTTAAGCTTGTTTCGGGACAAAATGGGTGTAATTGTTGTCTAAACACTCCAAATTCCTCCCAAACTCTGACAATTAGTTAAATGCATTGGATTGTCACACATTTTGACACTAGAAACACAAACAAAGCTTTGTACTGCTTTTAATAAATGTTTTCGCGGTTTTAGCCTGTTTTCTCGTTTTAAGCCTATTTTGGAACAAAATAGGTATAAGTGTTGTCTAAACACTTCAAATTAAACACCAACTCTTATAACTAGTCAAACACATTAGATTGTTACATATTTTCTCCCTAGAAACAGTAACATAGCTGTTTACTGCTTTAAATCAATGTTTTCTTGGTTTTAGCCTGGTTTGGGACAAAATGGGTATAGTTGTTGTCTAAACACTCCGAATTCCTCCCGAACTCTTACAATTAGTTAACTGCACTGGATTCTCACACATTTTGACACAAAAAACACAAACAAAGCTGTTTACTGCTTCGAATTAATGTTTTCTTGGTGTTAGCATGTTTTCTCGTTTTATGCCTGTGTTGGAACAAAATAGGTATAAGTGTTGTCTAAACACTCCAAATTCAACCCGAACTCTTATAATTAGTCAAATGCATTGGATTGTTACATATTTTGACCCTAGAAAGAGTAACATAGCAGTTTACTGCTTCAAATCAATGTATTTTCGGGTTTAGCCTGTTTCGGGACAAAATGGGTATAATTGTTGTCTAAGCACTCCAAATTCATCCCGAACTCTTACAATTAGTTAAATGCATTGGATTATCACACATTTTGATACTAGAAACACAAACAAAGCTGTTTACTGCTTCGAATTAATGTTTTCTCGGTTTTAGCCTGTTTTCTCGTTTTAAGCCTATTTTGGAACAAAATATGTATAAGTGTTGTCTAAACACTCCAAATTAAACTCGAACTCTTATAATTAGTCAAACACATTAGATTGTTACATATTTTCTCCCTAGACACAGTAACATAGCTGTTTACTGCTTTAAATCAATGTTTTCTCGGTTTTAGCCAGTTTTGGGACAAAATGGCTATAATTGTTGTCTAAACACTCCAAATTCCTCCCGAACTCTTACAATTAGTTAACCGCACTGGATTGTCACACATTTTGATACTAAAAACACAAACAAAGCTGGTTACTGCTTCGAATTAATGTTTTATCGGTGTTAGCCTGTTTTCTCGTTTTATGTCTGTTTTGGAACAAAATAGGTATAAGTGTTGTCTAAACACTCCAAATTCAACCTGAACTCTTATAATTAGTAAAATGCATTGTATTATTACATAATTTGACCCTAGAAAGAGTAACATATCAGTTTACTGCTTTAAATCAATGTTTTTTCGGGTTTAGCCTGTTTCGGGACAAAATGGGTATACTTGTTGTCTAAACACTCCAAATTCATCCCGAACTCTTACAATTAGTCAAATGCATTGGTTTGTCACACATTTTGACACTAGAAACACAAACAAAGCTGTTTATTGCTTCGAATTAATGTTTTCTCGGTTTTAGCCTGTTTTCTCGTTTAAAGCCTATTTTGGAACAAAATAGGTATAAGTGTTGTCTAAACACTCCAAATTAAACTCGAACTCTTATAATTAGTGAAACTCATTAGATTGTTACATATTTTCACCCTAGAAAGAGAAACAGCTATCTGTTTACTGCTTTAAATCAATGTTTTCTCGGTTTTAGCCTGTTTTGGGACAAAATGGGTATAATTGTTGTCTAAACACTCCAAATTCCTCCCGAACTCTTACAATTAGTTAACTGCACTGGATTGTCACACATTTTGACACTAAAAACACAAACAAAGCTGGTTACTGCTTCGAATTAATGTTTTATCGGTGTTAGCTTGTTTTCTTGTTTTATGCCTCTTTTGGAACAAAATAGGTATAAGTGTTGTCTAAACACTCCAAATTCAACCTGAACTCTTATAATTAGTCAAATGCATTGGATTGCTACATATTTTGACCCTAGAAAGAGTAACATAGCAGTTTACTGCTTTAAAGCAATGTTTTTTCGGGTTAAGCCTGTTTCGGGACAAAATGGGTATAATTGTTGTCTAAACACTCCAAATTCCTCCCGAACTCTGACAATTAGTTAAATGCATTGGATTGTCACACATTTTGACACTAGAAACACAAACAAGCTTTTTACTGCTTTTAATCAATGTTTTCGCGGTTTTAGCCTGTTTTCTCGTTTTAAGCTTATTTTGGAACAAAATAGGTATAAGTGTTGTCTAAACACTCCAAATTAAACCCGAATTCTTATAATTAGTCAAATGCATTAGATTGTTACATATTTTCACCCTAGAAAGAGTAACATAGCTGTTTACTGCTTTAAATCAATGTTTTCTCGGTTTTAGCCTGTTTTGGGACAAAATGGGTATAATTGTTGTCTAAACACTCCAAATTCCTCCCGAACTCTTACAATTAGTTAACTGCACTGGATTGTCACATATTTTGACACAAAAAACACAAAAAAAGATGGTTACTGCTTCGAATTAATGTTTTATCGGTGTTAGCCTGTTTTCTCGTTTTATGCCTGTTTTGGAACAAAATAGGTATAAGTGTTATCTAAACACTCCAAATTCAACCCGAACTCTTATAATTAGTCAAATACATTGGATTGCTACATATTTTGACCCTAGAAAGAGTAACATAGCAGTTTACTGCTTTAAAGCAATGTTTTTTCGGGTTAAGCCTGTTTCGGGACAAAATGGGTATAATTGTTGTCTAAACACTCCAAATTCCTCCCGAACTCTGACAATTAGTTAAATGCATTGGATTGTCACACATTTTGACACTAGAAACACAAACAAGCTTTTTACTGCTTTTAATCAATGTTTTCGCGGTTTTAGCCTGTTTTCTCGTTTTAAGCCTATTTTGGAACAAAATAGGTATAAGTGTTGTCTAAACACTCCAAATTAAACACCAACTCTTATAACTAGTCAAACGCATTAGATTGTTACATATTTTCTCCCTAAAAACAGTAACATAGCGGTTTACTGCTTTAAATCAATGTTTTCTCGGTTTTAGCCTGGTGTGGGACAAAATGGGTATAGTTGTTGTCTAAACACTCCAAATTCCTCCCGAACTCTTACAATTAGTTAACTGCACTGGATTGTCACAAATTTTGACACAAAAAAACACAAACAAAGCTGGTTACTGCTTCGAATTAATGTTTTCTGGGTGTTAGCATGTGTTCTCGTTTTATGCCTGTTTTGGAACAAAATAGGTATAATTGTTGTCTAAACGCTCAAAATTCAACCCAAACTCTTATAATTAGTCAAATGCATTGGATTGTTACATATTTTGACCCTAGAAAGAGTAACATAGCAGTTTACTGCTTTAAATCAATGTTTTTTCGGGTTTAGCCTGTTTCGGGACAAAATGGGTATACTTGTTGTCTAAACACTCCAAATTCATCCCGAACTCTTACAATTAGTCAAATGCATTGGTTTGTCACACATTTTGACACTAGAAACACAAACAAAGCTGTTTATTGCTTCGAATTAATGTTTTCTCGGTTTTAGCCTGTTTTCTCGTTTTAAGCCTATTTTGGAACAAAATAGGTATAAGTGTTGTCTAAACACTCCAAATTAAACTCGAACTCTTATAATTAGTGAAACTCATTAGATTGTTACATATTTTCACCCTAGAAAGAGAAACAGCTATCTGTTTACTGCTTTAAATCAATGTTTTCTCGGTTTTAGCCTGTTTTGGGACAAAATGGGTATAATTGTTGTCTAAACACTCCAAATTCCTCCCGAACTCTTACAATTAGTTAACTGCACTGGATTGTCACACATTTTGACACTAAAAACAAAAACAAAGCTGGTTACTGCTTCGAATTAATGTTTTATCGGTGTTAGCCTGTTTTCTCGTTTTATGCTTGTTTTGGAACAAAATAGGTATAAGTGTTGTCTAAACACTCCAAATTCAACCCGAACTCTTATAATTAGTCAAATGCATTGGATTGTTACATATTTTGACCCTAGAAAGAGTAACATAGCAGTTTACTGCTTTAAATCAATGTTTTTTCGGGTTAAGCCTGTTTCGGGACAAAATGGGTATAATTGTTGTCTAAACACTCCAAATTCCTCCCGAACTCTGACAATTAGTTAAATGCATTGGATTGTCACACATTTTGACACTAGAAACACAAACAGCTTTTTACTGCTTTTAATCAATGTTTTCGCGGTTTTAGCCTGTTTTCTCGTTTTAAGCCTATTTTGGAACAAAATAGGTATAAGTGTTGTCTAAACACTCCAAATTAAACACCAACTCTTATAACTAGTCAAACGCATTAGATTGTTACATATTTTCTCCCTAGAAACAGTAACATAGCTGTTTACTGCTTTAAATCAATGTTTTCTCGGTTTTAGCCTGGTTTGGGACAAAATGGGTATAGTTGTTGTCTAAACACTCCAAATTCCTCCCGAACTCTTACAATTAGTTAACTGCACTGGATTGTCACACATTTTGACACAAAAAACACAAAAAAAGCTGTTTACTGCTTCGAATTAATGTTTTCTCGGTGTTAGCATGTTTTCTCGTTTTATGCCTGTTTTGGAACAAAATAGGTATAAGTGTTGTCTAAACACTTCAAATTCAACCTGAACTCTTATAATTAGTCAAATGCATTGGATTGTTACATATTTTGACCCTAGAAAGAGTAACATAGAAGTTTACTGCTTCAAATCAATGTATTTTCGGGTTTAGCGATTTCGGGCAAAATGGGTATAATTGTTGTCTAAACACTCCAAATTCATCCTGAACTCTTACAATTAGTTAAATGCATTGGATTGTCACACATTTTGACACTAGAAACAAAAACAAAGCTGTTTTCTGCTTCGAATTAATGTTTTCTCGGTTTTAGCCTGTTTTCTCGTTTTAAGCCTATTTTGGAACAAAATAGGTATAAGTGTTGTCTAAACACTCCAAATTAAACTCTAACTCTTATAATTAGTCAAACACATTAGATTGTTACATATTTAAAACCTAGAAAGAGTAACATAGCTGTTTACTGCTTTAAATCAATGTTTTCTCGGTTTTAGCCTGTTTTGGGACAAAATGGGTATAATTCTTGTCTAAACACTCCAAATTCCTCCCGAACTCTTACAATTAGTTAACTGCACTGGATTGCCACACATTTTGACACTAAAAACAAAAACAAAGCTGGTTACTGCTTCGAATTAATGTTTTATCGGTGTTAGCCTGTTTTCTCGTTTTATGCCTGTTTTGGAACAAAATAGGTATAAGTGTTGTCTAAACACTCCAAATTCAACCCGAACTCTTATAATTAGTCAAATGCATTGGATTGTTACATATTTTGACCCTAGAAAGAGTAACATAGCAGTTTACTGTTTTAAATCAATGTTTTTTCGGGTTAAGCCTGTTTCGGGACAAAATGGGTATAATTGTTGTCTAAACACTCCAAATTCCTCCCGAACTCTTACAATTAGTTAACTGCACTGGATTGTCACACATTTTGACACTAAAAACACAAACAAAGCTGGTTACTGCTTCGAATTAATGTTTTATCGGTGTTAGCTTGTTTTCTCGTTTTATGCCTCTTTTGGAACAAAATAGGTATAAGTGTTGTCTAAACACTCCAAATTCAACCTGAACTCTTATAATTAGTCAAATGCATTGGATTGCTACATATTTTGACCCTAGAAAGAGTAACATAGCAGTTTACTGCTTTAAAGCAATGTTTTTTCGGGTTAAGCCTGTTTCGGGACAAAATGGGTATAATTGTTGTCTAAACACTCCAAATTCCTCCCGAACTCTGACAATTAGTTAAATGCATTGGATTGTCACACATTTTGACACTAGAAACACAAACAAGCTTTTTACTGCTTTTAATCAATGTTTTCGCGGTTTTAGCCTGTTTTCTCGTTTTAAGCCTATTTTGGAACAAAATAGGTATAAGTGTTGTCTAAACACTCCAAATTAAACCCGAATTCTTATAATTAGTCAAATGCATTAGATTGTTACATATTTTCACCCTAGAAAGAGTAACATAGCTGTTTACTGCTTTAAATCAATGTTTTCTCGGTTTTAGCCTGTTTTGGGACAAAATGGGTATAATTGTTGTCTAAACACTCCAAATTCCTCCCGAACTCTTACAATTAGTTAACTGCACTGGATTGTCACACATTTTGACACAAAAAACACAAAAAAAGATGGTTACTGCTTCGAATTAATGTTTTATCGGTGTTAGCCTGTTTTCTCGTTTTATGCCTGTTTTGGAACAAAATAGGTATAAGTGTTATCTAAACACTCCAAATTCAACCCGAACTCTTATAATTAGTCAAATACATTGGATTGCTACATATTTTGACCCTAGAAAGAGTAACATAGCAGTTTACTGCTTTAAAGCAATGTTTTTTCGGGTTAAGCCTGTTTCGGGACAAAATGGGTATAATTGTTGTCTAAACACTCCAAATTCCTCCCGAACTCTGACAATTAGTTAAATGCATTGGATTGTCACACATTTTGACACTAGAAACACAAACAAGCTTTTTACTGCTTTTAATCAATGTTTTCGCGGTTTTAGCCTGTTTTCTCGTTTTAAGCCTATTTTGGAACAAAATAGGTATAAGTGTTGTCTAAACACTCCAAATTAAACACCAACTCTTATAACTAGTCAAACGCATTAGATTGTTACATATTTTCTCCCTAAAAACAGTAACATAGCGGTTTACTGCTTTAAATCAATGTTTTCTCGGTTTTAGCCTGGTGTGGGACAAAATGGGTATAGTTGTTGTCTAAACACTCCAAATTCCTCCCAAACTCTTACAATTAGTTAACTGCACTGGATTGTCACAAATTTTGACACAAAAAAACACAAACAAAGCTGGTTACTGCTTCGAATTAATGTTTTCTGGGTGTTAGCATGTGTTCTCGTTTTATGCCTGTTTTGGAACAAAATAGGTATAATTGTTGTCTAAACGCTCAAAATTCAACCCAAACTCTTATAATTAGTCAAATGCATTGGATTGTTACATATTTTGACCCTAGAAAGAGTAACATAGCAGTTTACTGCTTTAAATCAATGTTTTTTCGGGTTTAGCCTGTTTCGGGACAAAATGGGTATACTTGTTGTCTAAACACTCCAAATTCATCCCGAACTCTTACAATTAGTCAAATGCATTGGTTTGTCACACATTTTGACACTAGAAACACAAACAAAGCTGTTTATTGCTTCGAATTAATGTTTTCTCGGTTTTAGCCTGTTTTCTCGTTTTAAGCCTATTTTGGAACAAAATAGGTATAAGTGTTGTCTAAACACTCCAAATTAAACTCGAACTCTTATAATTAGTGAACCTCATTAGATTGTTACATATTTTCACCCTAGAAAGAGAAACAGCTATCTGTTTACTGCTTTAAATCAATGTTTTCTCGGTTTTAGCCTGTTTTGGGACAAAATGGGTATAATTGTTGTCTAAACACTCCAAATTCCTCCCGAACTCTTACAATTAGTTAACTGCACTGGATTGTCACACATTTTGACACTAGAAACACAAACAAAGCTGTTTACTGCTTCGAGTTAATGTTTTCTTGGTTTTAGCCTGTTTTCTCGTTTTTAGCCTATTTTGGAACAAAATAGGTATAAGTGTTGTCTAAACACTCCAAATTAAACCCGAATTCTTATAATTAGTCAAATGCATTAGATTGTTGCATATTTTCACCCTATAAAGAGTAACATAGCTGTTTACTGCTTTAAATCAATGTTTTCTCGGTTTTAGCCTGTTTTGGGACAAAATGGGTATAATTGTTGTCTAAACACTCCAAATTCCTCCCGAACTCTTACAATTAGTTAACTGCACTGGATTGTCACACATTTTGACACTAAAAACACAAACAAAGCTGGTTACTGCTTCGAATTAATGTTTTATCGGTGTTAGCCTGTTTTCTCGTTTTATGCCTATTTTGGAACAAAATAGGTATAAGTGTTGTCTAAACACTCCAAATTCAACCCGAACTCTTATAATTAGTCAAATGCATTGGATTGTTACATATTTTGACCCTAGAAAGAGTAACATAGCAGTTTACTGCTTTAAAGCAATGTTTTTTCGGTTTTAGCCTGGTTTCGGGACAAAATGGGTATAATTGTTGTCTAAACACTCCAAATTCCTCCCGAACTCTGACAATTAGTTCAATGCATTGGATTGTCACACATTTTGACACTAGAAACACAAACAGCTTTTTACTGCTTTTAATCAATGTTTTCGCGGTTTTAGCCTGTTTTCTCGTTTTAAGCCTATTTTGGAACAAAATAGGTATAAGTGTTGTCTAAACACTCCAAATTAAACACCAACTCTTATAACTAGTCAAACGCATTAGATTGTTACATATTTTCTCCCTAGAAACAGTAACATAGCTGTTTACTGCTTTAAATCAATGTTTTCTCGGTTTTAGCCTGGTTTGGGACAAAATGGGTATAGTTGTTGTCTAAACACTCCAAATTCCTCCCGAACTCTTACAATTAGTTAACTGCACTGGATTGTCACACATTTTGACACAAAAAACACAAACAAAGCTGTTTACTGCTTCGAATTAATGTTTTCTCGGTGTTAGCATGTTTTCTCGTTTTATGCCTGTTTTGGAACAAAATAGGTATAAGTGTTGTCTAAACACTTCAAATTCAACCTGAACTCTTATAATTAGTCAAATGCATTGGATTGTTACATATTTTAACCCTAGAAAGAGTAACATAGAAGTTTACTGCTTCAAATCAATGTATTTTCGGGTTTAGCGATTTCGGGCAAAATGGGTATAATTGTTGTCTAAACACTCCAAATTCATCCTGAACTCTTACAATTAGTTAAATGCATTGGATTGTCACACATTTTGACACTAGAAACAAAAACAAAGCTCTTTTCTGCTTCGAATTAATGTTTTCTCGGTTTTAGCCTGTTTTTTCGTTTTATGCTTGTTTTGGAACAAAATAGGTATAAGTGTTGTCTAAACACTCCAAATTCAACCCGAACTCTTATAATTAGTCAAATTCATTGGATTGTTACATATTTTGACCCTAGAAAGAGTAACATAGCAGTTTACTGCTTTAAATCAATGTTTTTTCGGGTTAAGCCTGTTTCGGGACAAAATGGGTATAATTGTTGTCTAAACACTCCAAATTCATCCCGAACTCTTACAATTAGTTAAATGCATTGGATTGTCACACATTTTGACATTAGAAACACAAACAAAGCTGTTTTCTGCTTCGAATTAATGTTTTCTCGGTTTTAGCCTGTTTTCTCGTTTTAAGCCTATTTTGGAACAAAATAGGTATAAGTGTTATCTAAACACTCCAAATTAAACCCGAATTCTTATAATTAGTCAAATGCATTAGATTGTTGCATATTTTCACCCTATAAAGAATAACATAGCTGTTTACTGCTTTAAATCAATGTTTTCTCGGTTTTAGCCTGTTTTGGGACAAAATGGGTATAATTGTTGTCTAAACACTCCAAATTCCTCCCGAACTCTTACAATTAGTTAACTGCACTGGATTGTCACACATTTTGACACTAAAAACACAAACAAAGCTGGTTACTGCTTCGAATTAATGTTTTATCGGTGTTAGCCTGTTTTCTCGTTTTATGCCTATTTTGGAACAAAATAGGTATAAGTGTTGTCTAAACACTCCAAATTCAACCCGAACTCTTATAATTAGTCAAATGCATTGGATTGTTACATATTTTGACCCTAGAAAGAGTAACATAGCAGTTTACTGCTTTAAATCAATGTTTTTTCGGGTTAAGCCTGTTTCGGGACAAAATGGGTATAATTGTTGTCTAAACACTCCAAATTCATCCCGAACTCTTACAATTAGTTAAATGCATTGGATTGTCACACATTTTGACATTAGAAACACAAACAAAGCTGTTTTCTGCTTCGAATTAATGTTTTCTCGGTTTTAGCCTGTTTTCTCGTTTTAAGCCTATTTTGGAACAAAATAGGTATAAGTGTTGTCTAAACACTCCAAATTAAACCCGAATTCTTATAATTAGTCAAATGCATTAGATTGTTGCATATTTTCACCCTATAAAGAGTAACATAGCTGTTTACTGCTTTAAATCAATGTTTCTCGGTTTTAGCCTGTTTTGGGACAAAATGGGTATAATTGTTGTCTAAACACTCCAAATTCCTCCCGAACTCTTACAATTAGTTAACTGCACTGGATTGTCACACATTTTGACACTAAAAACACAAACAAAGCTGGTTACTGCTTCGAATTAATGTTTTATCGGTGTTAGCCTGTTTTCTCGTTTTATGCCTATTTTGGAACAAAATAGGTATAAGTGTTGTCTAAACACTCCAAATTCAACCCGAACTCTTATAATTAGTCAAATGCATTGGATTGTTACATATTTTGACCCTAGAAAGAGTAACATAGCAGTTTACTGCTTTAAAGCAATGTTTTTTCGGTTTTAGCCTGGTTTCGGGACAAAATGGGTATAATTGTTGTCTAAACACTCCAAATTCCTCCCGAACTCTGACAATTAGTTCAATGCATTGGATTGTCACACATTTTGACACTAGAAACACAAACAGCTTTTTACTGCTTTTAATCAATGTTTTCGCGGTTTTAGCCTGTTTTCTCGTTTTAAGCCTATTTTGGAACAAAATAGGTATAAGTGTTGTCTAAACACTCCAAATTAAACACCAACTCTTATAACTAGTCAAACGCATTAGATTGTTACATATTTTCTCCCTAGAAACAGTAACATAGCTGTTTACTGCTTTAAATCAATGTTTTCTCGGTTTTAGCCTGGTTTGGGACAAAATGGGTATAGTTGTTGTCTAAACACTCCAAATTCCTCCCGAACTCTTACAATTAGTTAACTGCACTGGATTGTCACACATTTTGACACAAAAAACACAAACAAAGCTGTTTACTGCTTCGAATTAATGTTTTCTCGGTGTTAGCATGTTTTCTCGTTTTATGCCTGTTTTGGAACAAAATAGGTATAAGTGTTGTCTAAACACTTCAAATTCAACCTGAACTCTTATAATTAGTCAAATGCATTGGATTGTTACATATTTTGACCCTAGAAAGAGTAACATAGAAGTTTACTGCTTCAAATCAATGTATTTTCGGGTTTAGCGATTTCGGGCAAAATGGGTATAATTGTTGTCTAAACACTCCAAATTCATCCTGAACTCTTACAATTAGTTAAATGCATTGGATTGTCACACATTTTGACACTAGAAACAAAAACAAAGCTGTTTTCTGCTTCGAATTAATGTTTTCTCGGTTTTAGCCTGTTTTTTCGTTTTAAGCCTATTTTGGAACAAAATAGGTATAAGTGTTGTCTAAACACTCCAAATTAAACTCTAACTCTTATAATTAGTCAAACACATTAGATTGTTACATATTTAAAACCTAGAAAGAGTAACATAGCTGTTTACTGCTTTAAATCAATGTTTTCTCGGTTTTAGCCTGTTTTGGGACAAAATGGGTATAATTCTTGTCTAAACACTCCAAATTCCTCCCGAACTCTTACAATTAGTTAACTGCACTGGATTGTCACACATTTTGACACTAAAAACAAAAACAAGGCTGGTTACTGCTTCGAATTAATGTTTTATCGGTGTTAGCCTGTTTTCTCGTTTTATGCCTGTTTTGGAACAAAATAGGTATAAGTGTTGTCTAAACACTCCAAATTCAACCCGAACTCTTATAATTAGTCAAATGCATTGGATTGTTACATATTTTGACCCTAGAAAGAGTAACATAGCAGTTTACTGCTTTAAATCAATGTTTTTTCGGGTTAAGCCTGTTTCGGGACAAAATGGGTATAATTGTTGTCTAAACACTCCAAATTCATCCCGAACTCTTACAATTAGTTAAATGCATTGGATTGTCACACATTTTGACATTTGAAACACAAACAAAGCTGTTTTCTGCTTCGAATTAATGTTTTCTCGGTTTTAGCCTGTTTTCTCGTTTTAAGCCTATTTTGGAACAAAATAGGTATAAGTGTTGTCTAAACACTCCAAATTAAACCCGAATTCTTATAATTAGTCAAATGCATTAGATTGTTGCATATTTTCACCCTATAAAGAGTAACATAGCTGTTTACTGCTTTAAATCAATGTTTTCTCGGTTTTAGCCTGTTTTGGGACAAAATGGGTATAATTGTTGTCTAAACACTCCAAATTCCTCCCGAACTCTTACAATTAGTTAACTGCACTGGATTGTCACACATTTTGACACTAAAAACACAAACAAAGCTGGTTACTGCTTCGAATTAATGTTTTATCGGTGTTAGCCTGTTTTCTCGTTTTATGCCTATTTTGGAACAAAATAGGTATAAGTGTTGTCTAAACACTCCAAATTCAACCCGAACTCTTATAATTAGTCAAATGCATTGGATTGTTACATATTTTGACCCTAGAAAGAGTAACATAGCAGTTTACTGCTTTAAAGCAATGTTTTTTCGGTTTTAGCCTGGTTTCGGGACAAAATGGGTATAATTGTTGTCTAAACACTCCAAATTCCTCCCGAACTCTGACAATTAGTTCAATGCATTGGATTGTCACACATTTTGACACTAGAAACACAAACAGCTTTTTACTGCTTTTAATCAATGTTTTCGCGGTTTTAGCCTGTTTTCTCGTTTTAAGCCTATTTTGGAACAAAATAGGTATAAGTGTTGTCTAAACACTCCAAATTAAACACCAACTCTTATAACTAGTCAAACGCATTAGATTGTTACATATTTTCTCCCTAGAAACAGTAACATAGCTGTTTACTGCTTTAAATCAATGTTTTCTCGGTTTTAGCCTGGTTTGGGACAAAATGGGTATAGTTGTTGTCTAAACACTCCAAATTCCTCCCGAACTCTTACAATTAGTTAACTGCACTGGATTGTCACACATTTTGACACAAAAAACACAAACAAAGCTGTTTACTGCTTCGAATTAATGTTTTCTCGGTGTTAGCATGTTTTCTCGTTTTATGCCTGTTTTGGAACAAAATAGGTATAAGTGTTGTCTAAACACTTCAAATTCAACCTGAACTCTTATAATTAGTCAAATGCATTGGATTGTTACATATTTTGACCCTAGAAAGAGTAACATAGAAGTTTACTGCTTCAAATCAATGTATTTTCGGGTTTAGCGATTTCGGGCAAAATGGGTATAATTGTTGTCTAAACACTCCAAATTCATCCTGAACTCTTACAATTAGTTAAATGCATTGGATTGTCACACATTTTGACACTAGAAACAAAAACAAAGCTGTTTTCTGCTTCGAATTAATGTTTTCTCGGTTTTAGCCTGTTTTTTCGTTTTAAGCCTATTTTGGAACAAAATAGGTATAAGTGTTGTCTAAACACTCCAAATTAAACTCTAACTCTTATAATTAGTCAAACACATTAGATTGTTACATATTTAAAACCTAGAAAGAGTAACATAGCTGTTTACTGCTTTAAATCAATGTTTTCTCGGTTTTAGCCTGTTTTGGGACAAAATGGGTATAATTCTTGTCTAAACACTCCAAATTCCTCCCGAACTCTTACAATTAGTTAACTGCACTGGATTGTCACACATTTTGACACTAAAAACAAAAACAAAGCTGGTTACTGCTTCGAATTAATGTTTTATCGGTGTTAGCCTGTTTTCTCGTTTTATGCCTGTTTTGGAACAAAATAGGTATAAGTGTTGTCTAAACACTCCAAATTCAACCCGAACTCTTATAATTAGTCAAATGCATTGGATTGTTACATATTTTGACCCTAGAAAGAGTAACATAGCAGTTTACTGCTTTAAATCAATGTTTTTTCGGGTTAAGCCTGTTTCGGGACAAAATGGGTATAATTGTTGTCTAAACACTCCAAATTCATCCCGAACTCTTACAATTAGTTAAATGCATTGGATTGTCACACATTTTGACATTTGAAACACAAACAAAGCTGTTTTCTGCTTCGAATTAATGTTTTCTCGGTTTTAGCCTGTTTTCTCGTTTTAAGCCTATTTTGGAACAAAATAGGTATAAGTGTTGTCTAAACACTCCAAATTAAACCCGAATTCTTATAATTAGTCAAATGCATTAGATTGTTGCATATTTTCACCCTATAAAGAGTAACATAGCTGTTTACTGCTTTAAATCAATGTTTTCTCGGTTTTAGCCTGTTTTGGGACAAAATGGGTATAATTGTTGTCTAAACACTCCAAATTCCTCCCGAACTCTTACAATTAGTTAACTGCACTGGATTGTCACACATTTTGACACTAAAAACACAAACAAAGCTGGTTACTGCTTCGAATTAATGTTTTATCGGTGTTAGCCTGTTTTCTCGTTTTATGCCTATTTTGGAACAAAATAGGTATAAGTGTTGTCTAAACACTCCAAATTCAACCCGAACTCTTATAATTAGTCAAATGCATTGGATTGTTACATATTTTGACCCTAGAAAGAGTAACATAGCAGTTTACTGCTTTAAAGCAATGTTTTTTCGGTTTTAGCCTGGTTTCGGGACAAAATGGGTATAATTGTTGTCTAAACACTCCAAATTCCTCCCGAACTCTGACAATTAGTTCAATGCATTGGATTGTCACACATTTTGACACTAGAAACACAAACAGCTTTTTACTGCTTTTAATCAATGTTTTCGCGGTTTTAGCCTGTTTTCTCGTTTTAAGCCTATTTTGGAACAAAATAGGTATAAGTGTTGTCTAAACACTCCAAATTAAACACCAACTCTTATAACTAGTCAAACGCATTAGATTGTTACATATTTTCTCCCTAGAAACAGTAACATAGCTGTTTACTGCTTTAAATCAATGTTTTCTCGGTTTTAGCCTGGTTTGGGACAAAATGGGTATAGTTGTTGTCTAAACACTCCAAATTCCTCCCGAACTCTTACAATTAGTTAACTGCACTGGATTGTCACACATTTTGACACAAAAAACACAAACAAAGCTGTTTACTGCTTCGAATTAATGTTTTCTCGGTGTTAGCATGTTTTCTCGTTTTATGCCTGTTTTGGAACAAAATAGGTATAAGTGTTGTCTAAACACTTCAAATTCAACCTGAACTCTTATAATTAGTCAAATGCATTGGATTGTTACATATTTTGACCCTAGAAAGAGTAACATAGAAGTTTACTGCTTCAAATCAATGTATTTTCGGGTTTAGCGATTTCGGGCAAAATGGGTATAATTGTTGTCTAAACACTCCAAATTCATCCTGAACTCTTACAATTAGTTAAATGCATTGGATTGTCACACATTTTGACACTAGAAACAAAAACAAAGCTGTTTTCTGCTTCGAATTAATGTTTTCTCGGTTTTAGCCTGTTTTTTCGTTTTAAGCCTATTTTGGAACAAAATAGGTATAAGTGTTGTCTAAACACTCCAAATTAAACTCTAACTCTTATAATTAGTCAAACACATTAGATTGTTACATATTTAAAACCTAGAAAGAGTAACATAGCTGTTTACTGCTTTAAATCAATGTTTTCTCGGTTTTAGCCTGTTTTGGGACAAAATGGGTATAATTGTTGTCTAAACACTCCAAATTCCTCCCGAACTCTTACAATTAGTTAACTGCACTGGATTGTCACACATTTTGACACTAAAAACAAAAACAAAGCTGGTTACTGCTTCGAATTAATGTTTTATCGGTGTTAGCCTGTTTTCTCGTTTTATGCCTGTTTTGGAACAAAATAGGTATAAGTGTTGTATAAACACTCCAAATTCAACCCGAACTCTTATAATTAGTCAAATGCATTGGATTGTTACATATTTTGACCCTAGAAAGAGTAACATAGCAGTTTACTGCTTTAAATCAATGTTTTTTCGGGTTAAGCCTGTTTCGGGACAAAATGGGTATAATTGTTGTCTAAACACTCCAAATTCATCCCGAACTCTTACAATTAGTTAAATGCATTGGATTGTCACACATTTTGACATTAGAAACACAAACAAAGCTGTTTTCTGCTTCGAATTAATGTTTTCTCGGTTTTAGCCTGTTTTCTCGTTTTAAGCCTATTTTGGAACAAAATAGGTATAAGTGTTGTCTAAACACTCCAAATTAAACTCGAACTCTTATAATTAGTGAACCTCATTAGATTGTTACATATTTTCACCCTAGAAAGAGAAACAGCTATCTGTTTACTGCTTTAAATCAATGTTTTCTCGGTTTTAGCCTGTTTTGGGACAAAATGGGTATAATTGTTGTCTAAACACTCCAAATTCCTCCCGAACTCTTACAATTAGTTAACTGCACTGGATTGTCACACATTTTGACACTAAAAACACAAACAAAGCTGGTTACTGCTTCGAATTAATGTTTTATCGGTGTTAGCTTGTTTTCTCGTTTTATGCCTCTTTTGGAACAAAATAGGTATAAGTGTTGTCTAAACACTCCAAATTCAACCTGAACTCTTATAATTAGTCAAATGCATTGGATTGCTACATATTTTGACCCTAGAAATAGTAACATAGCAGTTTACTGCTTTAAAGCAATGTTTTTTCGGGTTAAGCCTGTTTCGGGACAAAATGGGTATAATTGTTGTCTAAACACTCCAAATTCCTCCCGAACTCTGACAATTAGTTAAATGCATTGGATTGTCACACATTTTGACACTAGAAACACAAACAAGCTTTTTACTGCTTTTAATCAATGTTTTCGCGGTTTTAGCCTGTTTTCTCGTTTTAAGCCTATTTTGGAACAAAATAGGTATAAGTGTTGTCTAAACACTCCAAATTAAACCCGAATTCTTATAATTAGTCAAATGCATTAGATTGTTACATATTTTCACCCTAGAAAGAGTAGCATAGCTGTTTACTGCTTTAAATCAATGTTTTCTCGGTTTTAGCCTGTTTTGGGACAAAATGGGTATAATTAATGTCTAAACACTCCAAATTCCTCCCGAACTCTTACAATTAGTTAACTGCACTGGATTGTCACACATTTTGACACAAAAAACACAAAAAAGATGGTTACTGCTTCGAATTAATGTTTTATCGGTGTTAGCCTGTTTTCTCGTTTTATGCCTGTTTTGGAACAAAATAGGTATAAGTGTTATCTAAACACTCCAAATTCAACCCGAACTCTTATAATTAGTCAAATACATTGGATTGCTACATATTTTGACCCTAGAAAGAGTAACATAGTAGTTTACTGCTTTAAAGCAATGTTTTTTCGGGTTAAGCCTGTTTCGGGACAAAATGGGTATAATTGTTGTCTAAACACTCCAAATTCCTCCCGAACTCTGACAATTAGTTAAATGCATTGGATTGTCACACTTTTTGACACTAGAAACACAAACAAGCTTTTTACTGCTTTTAATCAATGTTTTCGCGGTTTTAGCCTGTTTTCTCGTTTTAAGCCTATTTTGGAACAAAATAGGTATAAGTGTTGTCTAAACACTCCAAATTAAACACCAACTCTTATAACTAGTCAAACACATTAGATTGTTACATATTTTCTCCCTAGAAACAGTAACATAGCGGTTTACTGCTTTAAATCAATGTTTTCTCGGTTTTAGCCTGGTGTGGGACAAAATGGGTATAGTTGTTGTCTAAACACTCCAAATTCCTCCCGAACTCTTACAATTAGTTAACTGCACTGGATTGTCACACATTTTGACACTAAAAACACAAACAAAGCTGGTTACTGCTTCGAATTAATGTTTTATCGGTGTTAGCTTGTTTTCTCGTTTTATGCCTCTTTTGGAACAAAATAGGTATAAGTGTTGTCTAAACACTCCAAATTCAACCTGAACTCTTATAATTAGTCAAATGCATTGGATTGCTACATATTTTGACCCTAGAAATAGTAACATAGCAGTTTACTGCTTTAAAGCAATGTTTTTTCGGGTTAAGCCTGTTTCGGGACAAAATGGGTATAATTGTTGTCTAAACACTCCAAATTCCTCCCGAACTCTGACAATTAGTTAAATGCATTGGATTGTCACACATTTTGACACTAGAAACACAAACAAGCTTTTTACTGCTTTTAATCAATGTTTTCGCGGTTTTAGCCTGTTTTCTCGTTTTAAGCCTATTTTGGAACAAAATAGGTATAAGTGTTGTCTAAACACTCCAAATTAAACCCGAATTCTTATAATTAGTCAAATGCATTAGATTGTTACATATTTTCACCCTAGAAAGAGTAGCATAGCTGTTTACTGCTTTAAATCAATGTTTTCTCGGTTTTAGCCTGTTTTGGGACAAAATGGGTATAATTAATGTCTAAACACTCCAAATTCCTCCCGAACTCTTACAATTAGTTAACTGCACTGGATTGTCACACATTTTGACACAAAAAACACAAAAAAAGATGGTTACTGCTTCGAATTAATGTTTTATCGGTGTTAGCCTGTTTTCTCGTTTTATGCCTGTTTTGGAACAAAATAGGTATAAGTGTTATCTAAACACTCCAAATTCAACCCGAACTCTTATAATTAGTCAAATACATTGGATTGCTACATATTTTGACCCTAGAAAGAGTAACATAGCAGTTTACTGCTTTAAAGCAATGTTTTTTCGGGTTAAGCCTGTTTCGGGACAAAATGGGTATAATTGTTGTCTAAACACTCCAAATTCCTCCCGAACTCTGACAATTAGTTAAATGCATTGGATTGTCACACTTTTTGACACTAGAAACACAAACAAGCTTTTTACTGCTTTTAATCAATGTTTTCGCGGTTTTAGCCTGTTTTCTCGTTTTAAGCCTATTTTGGAACAAAATAGGTATAAGTGTTGTCTAAACACTCCAAATTAAACACCAACTCTTATAACTAGTCAAACACATTAGATTGTTACATATTTTCTCCCTAGAAACAGTAACATAGCGGTTTACTGCTTTAAATCAATGTTTTCTCGGTTTTAGCCTGGTGTGGGACAAAATGGGTATAGTTGTTGTCTAAACACTCCAAATTCCTCCCGAACTCTTACAATTAGTTAACTGCACTGGATTGTCACAAATTTTGACACAAAAAAACACAAACAAAGCTGGTTACTGCTTCGAATTAATGTTTTCTCGGTGTTAGCATGTGTTCTCGTTTTATGCCTGTTTTGGAACAAAATAGGTATAATTGTTGTCTAAACGCTCAAAATTCAACCCAAACTCTTATAATTAGTCAAATGCATTGGATTGTTACATATTTTGACCCTAGAAAGAGTAACATAGCAGTTTACTGCTTTAAATCAATGTTTTTTCGGGTTTAGCCTGTTTCGGGACAAAATGGGTATACTTGTTGTCTAAACACTCCAAATTCATCCCGAACTCTTACAATTAGTCAAATGCATTGGTTTGTCACACATTTTGACACTAGAAATACAAACAAAGCTGTTTATTGCTTCGAATTAATGTTTTCTCGGTTTTAGCTTGTTTTCTCGTTTTAAGCCTATTTTGGAACAAAATAGGTATAAGTGTTGTCTAAACACTCCAAATTAAACTCGAACTCTTATAATTAGTGAAACGCATTAGATTGTTACATATTTTCACCCTAGAAAGAGAAACAGCTATCTGTTTACTGCTTTAAATCAATGTTTTCTCGGTTTTAGCCTGTTTTGGGACAAAATGGGTATAATTGTTGTCTAAACACTCCAAATTCCTCCCGAACTCTTACAACTAGTTAACTGCACTGGATTGTCACACATTTTGACACTAAAAACAAAAACAAAGCTGGTTACTGCTTCGAATTAATGTTTTATCGGTGTTAGCCTGTTTTCTCGTTTTATGCTTGTTTTGGAACAAAATAGGTATAAGTGTTGTCTAAACACTCCAAATTCAACCCGAACTCTTATAATTAGTCAAATGCATTGGATTGTTACATATTTTGACCCTAGAAAGAGTAACATAGCAGTTTACTGCTTTAAATCAATGTTTTTTCGGGTTAAGCCTGTTTCGGGACAAAATGGGTATAATTGTTGTCTAAACACTCCAAATTCATCCCGAACTCTTACAATTAGTTAAATGCATTGGATTGTCACACATTTTGACATTAGAAACACAAACAAAGCTGTTTTCTGCTTCGAATTAATGTTTTCACGGTTTTAGCCTGTTTTCTCGTTTTAAGCCTATTTTGGAACAAAATAAGTATAAGTGTTGTCTAAACACTCCAAATTAAACCCAAATTCTTATAATTAGTCAAATGCATTAGATTGTTGTATATTTTCACCCTATAAAGAGTAACATAGCTGTTTACTGCTTTAAATCAATGTTTTCTCGGTTTTAGCCTGTTTTGGGACAAAATGGGTATAATTGTTGTCTAAACACTCCAAATTCCTCCCGAACTCTTACAATTAGTTAACTGCACTGGATTGTCACACATTTTGACACTAAAAACACAAACAAAGCTGGTTACTGCTTCGAATTAATGTTTTATCGGTGTTAGCCTGTTTTCTCGTTTTATGCCTATTTTGGAACAAAATAGGTATAAGTGTTGTCTAAACACTCCAAATTCAACCTGAACTCTTATAATTAGTCAAATGCATTGGATTGTTACATATTTTGACCCTAGAAAGAGTAACATAGCAGTTTACTGCTTTAAAGCAATGTTTTTTCGGTTTTAGCCTGGTTTGGGACAAAATGGGTATAATTGTTGTCTAAACACTCCAAATTCATCCCGAACTCTGACAATTAGTTCAATGCATTGGATTGTCACACATTTTGACACTAGAAACACAAACAGCTTTTTACTGCTTTTAATCAATGTTTTCGCGGTTTTAGCCTGTTTTCTCGTTTTAAGCCTATTTTTGAACAAAATAGGTATAAGTGTTGTCTAAACACTCCAAATTAAACAGCAACTCTTATAACTAGTCAAACGCATTAGATTGTTACATATTTTCTCCCTAGAAACAGTAACATAGCTGTTTACTGCTTTAAATCAATGTTTTCTCGGTTTTAGCCTGGTTTGGGACAAAATGGGTATAGTTGTTGTCTAAACACTCCAAATTCTTCCCGAACTCTTACAATTAGTTAACTGCACTGGATTGTCACACATTTTGACACAAAAAACACAAACAAAGCTGTTTACTGCTTCGAATTAATGTTTTCTCGGTGTTAGCATGTTTTCTCGTTTTATGCCTGTTTTGGAACAAAATAGGTATAAGTGTTGTCTAAACACTTCAAATTCAACCTGAACTCTTATAATTAGTCAAATGCATTGGATTGTTACATATTTTGACCCTAGAAAGAGTAACATAGAAGTTTACTGCTTCAAATCAATGTATTGTCGGGTTTAGCGATTTCGGGCAAAATGGGTATAATTGTTGTCTAAACACTCCAAATTCATCCTGAACTCTTACAATTAGTTAAATGCATTGGATTGTCACACATTTTGACACTAGAAACAAAAACAAAGCTGTTTTCTGCTTCGAATTAATGTTTTCTCGGTTTTAGCCTGTTTTCTCGTTTTAAGCCTATTTTGGAACAAAATAGGTATAAGTGTTGTCTAAACACTCCAAATTAAACTCTAACTCTTATAATTAGTCAAACACATTAGATTTTTACATATTTAAAACCTAGAAAGAGTAACATAGCTGTTTACTGCTTTAAATCAATGTTTTCTCGGTTTTAGCCTGTTTTAGGACAAAATGGGTATAATTCTTGTCTAAACACTCCAAATTCCTCCCGAACTCTTACAATTAGTTAACTGCACTGGATTGTCACACATTTTGACACTAAAAACAAAAACAAAGCTGGTTACTGCTTCGAATTAATGTTTTATCGGTGTTAGCCTGTTTTCTCGTTTTATGCCTGTTTTGGAACAAAATAGGTATAAGTGTTGTCTAAACACACCAAATTCAACCCGAACTCTTATAATTAGTCAAATGCATTGGATTGTTACATATTTTGACCCTAGAAAGAGTAACATAGCAGTTTACTGCTTTAAATCAATGTTTTTTCGGGTTAAGCCTGTTTCGGGACAAAATGGGTATAATTGTTGTCTAAACACTCCAAATTCATCCCGAACTCTTACAATTAGTTAAATGCATTGGATTGTCACACATTTTGACATTAGAAACACAAACAAAGCTGTTTTCTGCTTCGAATTAATGTTTTCTCGGTTTTAGCCTGTTTTCTCGTTTTAAGCCTATTTTGGAACAAAATAGGTATAAGTGTTGTCTAAACACTCCAAATTAAACCCGAATTCTTATAATTAGTCAAATGCATTAGATTGTTGTATATTTTCACCCTATAAAGAGTAACATAGCTGTTTACTGCTTTAAATCAATGTTTTCTCGGTTTTAGCCTGTTTTGGGACAAAATGGGTATAATTGTTGTCTAAACACTCCAAATTCCTCCCGAACTCTTACAATTAGTTAACTGCACTGGATTGTCACACATTTTGACACTAAAAACACAAACAAAGCTGGTTACTGCTTCGAATTAATGTTTTATCGGTGTTAGCCTGTTTTCTCGTTTTATGCCTATTTTGGAACAAAATAGGTATAAGTGTTGTCTAAACACTCCAAATTCAACCCGAACTCTTATAATTAGACAAATGCATTGGATTGTTACATATTTTGACCCTAGAAAGAGTAACATAGCAGTTTACTGCTTTAAAGCAATGTTTTTTCGGTTTTAGCCTGGTTTGGGACAAAATGGGTATAATTGTTGTCTAAACACTCCAAATTCATCCCGAACTCTGACAATTAGTTCAATGCATTGGATTGTCACACATTTTGACACTAGAAACACAAACAGCTTTTTACTGCTTTTAATCAATGTTTTCGCGGTTTTAGCCCGTTTTCTCGTTTTAAGCCTATTTTGGAACAAAATAGGTATAAGTGTTGTCTAAACACTCCAAATTAAACACCAACTCTTATAACTAGTCAAACGCATTAGATTGTTACATATTTTCTCCATAGAAATAGTAACATAGCTGTTTACTGCTTTAAATCAATGTTTTCTCGGTTTTAGCCTGGTTTGGGACAAAATGGGTATAGTTGTTGTCTAAACACTCCAAATTCCTCCCGAACTCTTACAATTAGTTAACTGCACTGGATTGTCACACATTTTGACACAAAAAACACAAACAAAGCTGTTTACTGCTTCGAATTAATGTTTTCTCGGTGTTAGCATGTTTTCTCGTTTTATGCCTGTTTTGGAACAAAATAGGTATAAGTGTTGTCTAAACACTTCAAATTCAACCTGAACTCTTATAATTAGTCAAATGCATTGGATTGTTACATATTTTGACCCTAGAAAGAGTAACATAGAAGTTTACTGCTTCAAATCAATGTATTTTCGGGTTTAGCGATTTCGGGCAAAATGGGTATAATTGTTGTCTAAACACTCCAAATTCATCCTGAACTCTTACAATTAGTTAAATGCATTGGTTTGTCACACATTTTGACACTAGAAACAAAAGCAAAGCTGTTTTCTGCTTCGAATTAATGTTTTCTCGGTTTTAGCCTGTTTTCTCGTTTTAAGCCTATTTTGGAACAAAATAGGTATAAGTGTTGTCTAAACACTCCAAATTAAACTCTAACTCTTATAATTAGTCAAACACATTAGATTGTTACATATTTAAAACCTAGAAAGAGTAACATAGCTGTTTACTGCTTTAAATCAATGTTTTCTCGGTTTTAGCCTGTTTTGGGACAAAATGGGTATAATTCTTGTCTAAACACTCCAAATTCCTCCCGAACTCTTACAATTAGTTAACTGCACTGGATTGTCACACATTTTGATACTAAAAACAAAAAGAAAGCTGGTTACTGCTTCGAATTAATGTTTTATCGGTGTTAGCCTGTTTTCTCGTTTTATGCTTGTTTTGGAACAAAATAGGTATAAGTGTTGTCTAAACACTCCAAATTCATCCTGAACTCTTACAATTAGTTAACTGCATTGGATTGTCACACATTTTGACACTAGAAACAAAAACAAAGCTGTTTATTGCTTCGAATTAATGTTTTCTCGGTTTTAGCCTGTTTTCTCGTTTTAAGCCTATTTTGGAACAAAATAGGTATAAGTGTTGTCTAAACACTCCAAATTAAACTCGAACTCTTATAATTAGTGAAACGCATTAGATTGTTACATATTTTCACCCTAGAAAGAGAAACAGCTATCTGTTTACTGCTTTAAATCAATGTTTTCTCGGTTTTAGCCTGTTTTGGGACAAAATGGGTATAATTGTTGTCTAAACACTCCAAATTCCTCCCGAACTCTTACAATTAGTTAACTGCACTGGATTGTCACACATTTTGACACTAAAAACAAAAACAAAGCTGGTTACTGCTTCGAATTAATGTTTTATCGGTGTTAGCCTGTTTTCTCGTTTTATGCCTGTTTTGGAACAAAATAGGTATAAGTGTTGTCTAAACACTCCAAATTCAACCCGAACTCTTATAATTAGTCAAATGCATTGTATTGTTAAATATTTTGACCCTAGAAAGAGTAACATATCAGTTTACTGCTTTAAATCAATGATTTTTCGGGTTAAGCCTGTTTCGGGACAAAATGGGTATAATTGTTGTCTAAACACTCCAAATTCATCCCGAACTCTTACAATTAGTTAAATGCATTGGTTTGTCACACATTTTGACACTAGAAACACAAACAAAGCTGTTTATTGCTTCGAATTAATGTTTTCTCGGTTTTAGCCTGTTTTCTCGTTTTAAGCCTATTTTGGAACAAAATAGGTATAAGTGTTGTCTAAACACTCCAAATTAAACTCGAACTCTTATAATTAGTGAAACGCATTAGATTGTTACATATTTTCACCCTAGAAAGAGAAACAGCTATCTGTTTACTGCTTTAAATCAATGTTTTCTCGGTTTTAGCCTGTTTTGGGACAAAATGGGTATAATTGTTGTCTAAACACTCCAAATTCTTCCCGAACTCTTACAATTAGTTAACTGCACTGGATTGTCACACATTTTGACACTAAAAACAAAAACAAAGCTGGTTACTGCTTCGAATTAATGTTTTATCGGTGTTAGCCTGTTTTCTCGTTTTATGCTTGTTTTGGAACAAAATAGGTATAAGTGTTGTCTAAACACTCCAAATTCAACCCGAACTCTTATAATTAATCAAATGCATTGGATTGTTACATATTTTGACCCTAGAAAGAGTAACATAGCAGTTTACTGCTTTAAATCAATGTTTTTTCGGATTAAGCCTGTTTCGGGACAAAATGGGTATAATTGTTGTCTAAACACTCCAAATTCATCCCGAACTCTTACAATTAGTTAAATGCATTGGATTGTCACACATTTTGACATTAGAAACACAAACAAAGCTGTTTTCTGCTTCGAATTAATGTTTTCTCGGTTTTAGCCTGTTTTCTCGTTTTAAGCCTATTTTGGAACAAAATAGGTATAAGTGTTGTCTAAACACTCCAAATTAAACCCGAATTCTTATAATTAGTCAAATGCATTAGATTGTTGCATATTTTCACCCTATAAAGAGTAACATAGCTGTTTACTGCTTTAAATCAATGTTTTCTCGGTTTTAGCCTGTTTTGGGACAAAATGGGTATAATTGTTGTCTAAACACTCCAAATTCCTCCCGAACTCTGACAATTAGTTAACTGCACTGGATTGTCACACATTTTGACACTAAAAACACAAACAAAGCTGGTTACTGCTTCGAATTAATGTTTTATCGGTGTTAGCCTGTTTTCTCGTTTTATGCCTATTTTGGAACAAAATAGGTATAAGTGTTGTCTAAACACTCCAAATTCAACCCGAACTCTTATAATTAGTCAAATGCATTGGATTGTTACATATTTTGACCCTAGAAAGAGTAACATAGCAGTTTACTGCTTTAAAGCAATGTTTTTTCGGTTTTAGCCTGGTTTCGGGACAAAATGGGTATAATTGTTGTTTAAACACTCCAAATTCCTCCCGAACTCTGACAATTAGTTAAATGCATTGGATTGTCACACATTTTGACACTAGAAACACAAACAGCTTTTTACTGCTTTTAATCAATGTTTTCGCGGTTTTAGCCTGTTTTCTCGTTTTAAGCCTATTTTGGAACAAAATAGGTATAAGTGTTGTCTAAACACTCCAAATTAAACACCAACTCTTATAACTAGTCAAACGCATTAGATTGTTACATATTTTCTCCCTAGAAACAGTAACATAGCTGTTTACTGCTTTAAATCAATGTTTTCTCGGTTTTAGCCTGGTTTGGGACAAAATGGGTATAGTTGTTGTCTAAACACTCCAAATTCCTCCCGAACTCTTACAATTAGTTAACTGCACTGGATTGTCACACATTTTGACACAAAAAACACAAACAAAGCTGTTTACTGCTTCGAATTAATGTTTTCTCGGTGTTAGCATGTTTTCTCGTTTTATGCCTGTTTTGGAACAAAATAGGTATAAGTGTTGTCTAAACACTTCAAATTCAACCTGAACTCTTATAATTAGTCAAATGCATTGGATTGTTACATATTTTGACCCTAGAAAGAGTAACATAGAAGTTTACTGCTTCAAATCAATGTATTTTCGTGTTTAGCCTGTTTCGGGCAAAATGGGTATAATTGTTGTCTAAACACTCCAAATTCATCCTGAACTCTTACAATTAGTTAAATGCATTGGATTGTCACACATTTTGACACTAGAAACAAAAACAAAGCTGTTTTCTGCTTCGAATTAATGTTTTCTCGGTTTTAGCCTGTTTTCTCGTTTTAAGCCTATTTTGGAACAAAATAGGTATAAGTGTTGTCTAAACACTCCAAATTAAACTCTAACTCTTATAATTAGTCAAACACATTAGATTGTTACATATTTAAAACCTAGAAAGAGTAACATAGCTGTTTACTGCTTTAAATCAATGTTTTCTCGGTTTTAGCCTGTTTTGGGACAAAATGGGTATAATTCTTGTCTAAACACTCCAAATTCCTCCCGAACTCTTACAATTAATTAACTGCACTGGATTGTCACACATTTTGATACTAAAAACAGAAACAAAGCTGGTTACTGCTTCGAATTAATGTTTTATCGGTGTTAGCCTATTTTCTCGTTTTATGCCTGTTTTGGAACAAAATAGGTATAAGTGTTGTCTAAACACTCCAAATTCAACCCAAACTCTTATAATTAGTCAAATGCATTGTATTGTTAAATATTTTGACCCTAGAAAGAGTAACATATCAGTTTACTGCTTTAAATCAATGATTTTTCGGGTTAAGCCTGTTTCGGGACAAAATGGGTATAATTGTTGTCTAAACACTCCAAATTCATCCCGAACTCTTACAATTAGTTAAATGCATTGGATTGTCACACATTTTGACACTAGAAACACAAACAAAGCTGTTTTCTGCTTCGAATTAATGTTTTCTCGGTTTTAGCCTGTTTTCTCGTTTTAAGCCTATTTTGGAACAAAATAGGTATAAGTGTTTTCTAAACACTCCAAATTAAACCCGAATTCTTATAATTAGTCAAATGAATTAGATTGTTGCATATTTTCACCCTAGAAAGAGAAACAGCTATCTGTTTACTGCTTTAAATCAATGTTTTCTCGGTTTTAGCCTGTTTTGGGACAAAATGGGTATAATTGTTGTCTAAACACTCCAAATTCCTCCCGAACTCTTACAATTAGTTAACTGCACTGGATTGTCACACATTTTGACACTAAAAACAAAAACAAAGCTGGTTACTGCTTCGAATTAATGTTTTATCGGTGTTAGCCTGTTTTCTCGTTTTATGCTTGTTTTGGAACAAAATAGGTATAAGTGTTGTCTAAACACTCCAAATTCAACCCGAACTCTTATAATTAGTAAAATGCATTGGATTGTTACATATTTTGACCCTAGAAAGAGTAACATAGCAGTTTACTGCTTTAAATCAATGTTTTTTCGGGTTAAGCCTGTTTCAGGACAAAATGGGTATAATTGTTGTCTAAACACTCCAAATTCATCCCGAACTCTTACAATTAGTTAAATGCATTGGATTGTCACACATTTTGACATTAGAAACACAAACAAAGCTGTTTTCTGCTTCGAATTAATGTTTTCTCGGTTTTAGCCTGTTTTCTCGTTTTAAGCCTATTTTGGAACAAAATAGGTATAAGTTTTGTCTAAACACTCCAAATTAAACCCGAATTCTTATAATTAGTCAAATGCATTAGATTGTTGCATATTTTCACCCTATAAAGAGTAACATAGCTGTTTACTGCTTTAAATCAATGTTTTCTCGGTTTTAGCCTGTTTTGGGACAAAATGGGTATAATTGTTGTCTAAACACTCCAAATTCCTCCCGAACTCTTACAATTAGTTAACTGCACTGGATTGTCACACATTTTGACACTAAAAACACAAACAAAGCTGGTTACTGCTTCGAATTAATGTTTTATCGGTGTTAGCCTGTTTTCTCGTTTTATGCCTATTTTGGAACAAAATAGGTATAAGTGTTGTCTAAACACTCCAAATTCAACCCGAACTCTTATAATTAGTCAAATGCATTGGATTGTTACATATTTTGACCCTAGAAAGAGTAACATAGCAGTTTACTGCTTTAAAGCAATGTTTTTTCGGTTTTAGCCTGGTTTCGGGACAAAATGGGTATAATTGTTGTCTAAACACTCCAAATTCCTCCCGAACTCTGACAATTAGTTAAATGCATTGGATTGTCACACATTTTGACACTAGAAACACAAACAGCTTTTTACTGCTTTTAATCAATGTTTTCGCGGTTTTAGCCTGTTTTCTCGTTTTAAGCCTATTTTGGAACAAAATAGGTATAAGTGTTGTCTAAACACTCCAAATTAAACACCAACTCTTATAACTAGTCAAACACATTAGATTGTTACATATTTTCTCCCTAGAAACAGTAACATAGCTGTTTACTGCTTTAAATCAATGTTTTCTCGGTTTTAGCCTGGTTTGGGACAAAATGGGTATAGTTGTTGTCTAAACACTCCAAATTCCTCCCGAACTCTTACAATTAGTTAACTGCACTGGATTTTCACACATTTTGACACAAAAAACACAAACAAAGCTGTTTACTGCTTCGAATTAATGTTTTCTCGGTGTTAGCATGTTTTCTCGTTTTATGCCTGTTTTGTAACAAAATAGGTATAAGTGTTGTCTAAACACTTCAAATTCAACCTGAACTCTTATAATTAGTCAAATGCATTGGATTGTTACAGATTTTGACCCTAGAAAGAGTAACATAGAAGTTTACTGCTTCAAATCAATGTATTTTCGGGTTTAGCCTGTTTCGGGCAAAATGGGTATAATTGTTGTCTAAACACTCCAAATTCATCCTGAACTCTTACAATTAGTTAAATGCATTGGATTGTCACACATTTTTACACTAGAAACAAAAACAAAGCTGTTTTCTGCTTCGAATTAATGTTTTCTCGGTTTTAGCCTGTTTTCTCGTTTTAAGCCTATTTTGGAACAAAATAGGTATAAGTGTTGTCTAAACACTCCAAATTAAACTCTAACTCTTATAATTAGTCAAACACATTAGATTGTTACATATTTAAAACCTAGAAAGAGTAACATAGCTGTTTACTGCTTTAAATCAATGTTTTCTCGGTTTTAGCCTGTTTTGGGACAAAATGGGTATAATTCTTGTCTAAACACTCCAAATTCCTCCCGAACTCTTACAATTAGTTAACTGCACTGGATTGTCACACATTTTGACACTAAAAACACAAACAAAGCTGGTTACTGCTTCGAATTAATGTTTTATCGGTGTTAGCCTGTTTTCTCGTTTTATGCCTATTTTGGAACAAAATAGGTATAAGTGTTGTCTAAACACTCCAAATTCAACCCGAACTCTTATAATTAGTCAAATGCATTGGATTGTTACATATTTTGACCCTAGAAAGAGTAACATAGCAGTTTACTGCTTTAAAGCAATGTTTTTTCGGTTTTAGCCTGGTTTGGGACAAAATGGGTATAATTGTTGTCTAAACACTCCAAATTCCTCCCGAACTCTTACAATTAGTTAAATGCATTGGATTGTCACACATTTTGACACTAGAAACACAAACAAAGCTGTTTACTGCTTCGAATTAATGTTTTCTCGGTGTTAGCATGTTTTCTCGTTTTAAGCCTGTTTTGGAACAAAATAGGTATAAGTGTTTTCTAAACACTCCAAATTAAACCCGAATTCTTATAATTAGTCAAATGAATTAGATTGTTACATATTTTGACCCTAGAAAGAGTAACATAGAAGTTTACTGCTTCAAATCAATGTATTTTCGGGTTTAGCCTGTTTCAGGCAAAATGGGTATAATTGTTGTCTAAACACTCCAAATTCCTCCCGAACTCTTACAATTAGTTAACTGCACTGGATTGTCACACATTTTGACACTAAAAACACAAACAAAGCTGGTTACTGCTTCGAATTAATGTTTTATCGGTGTTAGCCTGTTTTCTCGTTTTATGCCTATTTTGGAACAAAATAGGTATAAGTGTTGTCTAAACACTCCAAATTCAACCCGAACTCTTATAATTAGACAAATGCATTGGATTGTTACATATTTTGACCCTAGAAAGAGTAACATAGCAGTTTACTGCTTTAAAGCAATGTTTTTTCGGTTTTAGCCTGGTTTGGGACAAAATGGGTATAATTGTTGTCTAAACACTCCAAATTCATCCCGAACTCTGACAATTAGTTCAATGCATTGGATTGTCACACATTTTGACACTAGAAACACAAACAGCTTTTTACTGCTTTTAATCAATGTTTTCGCGGTTTTAGCCTGTTTTCTCGTTTTAAGCCTATTTTGGAACAAAATAGGTATAAGTGTTGTCTAAACACTCCAAATTAAACACCAACTCTTATAACTAGTCAAACGCATTAGATTGTTACATATTTTGACCCTAGAAACAGTAACATAGCTGTTTACTGCTTTAAATCAATGTTTTCTCGGTTTTAGCCTGTTTTGGGACAAAATGGGTATAATTCTTGTCTAAACACTCCAAATTCCTCCCGAACTCTTACAATTAGTTAACTGCACTGGATTGTCACACATTTTGATACTAAAAACAAAAACAAAGCTGGTTACTGCTTCGAATTAATGTTTTATCGGTGTTAGCCTGTTTTCTCGTTTTATGCCTGTTTGTAACAAAATAGGTATAAGTGTTGTCTAAACACTCCAAATTCAACCCGAACTCTTATAATTAGTCAAATGCATTGTATTGTTAAATATTTTGACCCTAGAAAGAGTAACATATCAGTTTACTGCTTTAAATCAATGTTTTTTCGGGTTAAGCCTGTTTCGGGACAAAATGGGTATAATTGTTGTCTAAACACTCCAAATTCATCCCGAACTCTTACAATTAGTTAAATGCATTGGTTTGTCACACATTTTGACACTAGAAACACATACAAAGCTGTTTATTGCTTCGAATTAATGTTTTCTCGGTTTTAGCCTGTTTTCTCGTTTTAAGCCTATTTTGGAACAAAATAGGTATAAGTGTTGTCTAAACACTCCAAATTAAACTCGAACTCTTATAATTAGTGAAACGCATTAGATTGTTACATATTTTCACCCTAGAAAGAGAAACAGCTATCTGTTTACAGCTTTAAATCAATGTTTTCTCGGTTTTAGCCTGTTTTGGGACAAAATGGGTATAATTGTTGTCTAAACACTCCAAATTCCTCCCGAACTCTTACAATTAGTTAACTGCACTGGATTGTCACACATTTTGACACTAAAAACAAAAACAAAGCTGGTTACTGCTTCGAATTAATGTTTTATCGGTGTTAGCCTGTTTTCTCGTTTTATGCTTGTTTTGGAACAAAATAGGTATAAGTGTTGTCTAAACACTCCAAATTCAACCCGAACTCTTATAATTAGTCAAATGCATTGGATTGTTACGTATTTTGACCCTAGAAAGAGTAACATAGCAGTTTACTGCTTTAAATCAATGTTTTTTCGGGTTAAGCCTGGTTTCGGGACAAAATGGGTATAATTGTTGTCTAAACACTCCAAATTCATCCCGAACTCTTACAATTAGTTAAATGCATTGGATTGTCACACATTTTGACATTAGAAACACAAACAAAGCTGTTTTCTGCTTCGAATTAATGTTTTCTCGGTTTTAGCCTGTTTTCTCGTTTTAAGCCTATTTTGGAACAAAATAGGTATAAGTGTTGTCTAAACACTCCAAATTAAACTCTAACTCTTATAATTAGTCAAACACATTAGATTGTTACATATTTAAAACCTAGAAAGAGTAACATAGCTGTTTACTGCTTTAAATCAATGTTTTCTCGGTTTTAGCCTGTTTTGGGACAAAATGGGTATAATTCTTGTCTAAACACTCCAAATTCCTCCCGAACTCTTACAATTAGTTAACTGCACTGGATTGTCACACATTTTGACACTAAAAACAAAAACAAAGCTGGTTACTGCTTCGAATTAATGTTTTATCGGTGTTAGCCTGTTTTCTCGTTTATGCCTGTTTTGGAACAAAATAGGTATAAGTGTTGTCTAAACACTCCAAATTCAACCCGAACTCTTATAATTAGTCAAATGCATTGGATTGTTACATATTTTGACCCTAGAAAGAGTAACATAGCAGTTTACTGCTTTAAATCAATGTTTTTTCGGGTTAAGCCTGGTTTTGGGACAAAATGGGTATAATTGTTGTCTAAACACTCCAAATTCATCCCGAACTCTTACAATTAGTTAAATGCATTGGATTGTCACACATTTTGACATTAGAAACACAAAAAAAGCTGTTTTATGCTTCGAATTAATGTTTTCTCGGTTTTAGCCTGTTTTCTCGTTTTAAGCCTATTTTGGAACAAAATAGGTATAAGTGTTGTCTAAACACTCCAAATTAAACCCGAATTCTTATAATTAGTCAAATGCATTAGATTGTTGTATATTTTCACCCTATAAAGAGTAACATAGCTGTTTACTGCTTTAAATCAATGTTTTCTCGGTTTTAGCCTGTTTTGGGACAAAATGGGTATAATTGTTGTCTAAACACTCCAAATTCCTCCCGAACTCTTACAATTAGTTAACTGCACTGGATTGTCACACATTTTGACACTAAAAACACAAACAAAGCTGGTTACTGCTTCGAATTAATGTTTTATCGGTGTTAGCCTGTTTTCTCGTTTTATGCCTATTTTGGAACAAAATAGGTATAAGTGTTGTCTAAACACTCCAAATTCAACCCGAACTCTTATAATTAGACAAATGCATTGGATTGTTACATATTTTGACCCTAGAAAGAGTAACATAGCAGTTTACTGCTTTAAAGCAATGTTTTTTCGGTTTTAGCCTGGTTTCGGGATAAAATGGGTATAATTGTTGTCTAAACACTCCAAATTCCTCCCGAACTCTGACAATTAGTTCAATGCATTGGATTGTCACACATTTTGACACTAGAAACACAAACAGCTTTTTACTGCTTTTAATCAATGTTTTCGCGGTTTTAGCCTGTTTTCTCGTTTTAAGCCTGTTTTGGAACAAAATAGGTATAAGTGTTGTCTAAACACTCCAAATTAAACACCAAATCTTATAACTAGTCAAACACATTAGATTGTTACATATTTTCTCCCTAGAAACAGTAACATAGCTGTTTACTGCTTTAAATCAATGTTTTCTCGGTTTTAGCCTGGTTTGGGACAAAATGGGTATAGTTGTTGTCTAAACACTCCAAATTCCTCCCGAACTCTTACAATTAGTTAACTGCACTGGATTGTCACACATTTTGACACAAAAAACACAAACAAAGCTGTTTACTGCTTCGAATTAATGTTTTCTCGGTGTTAGCATGTTTTCTCGTTTTATGCCTGTTTTGGAACAAAATAGGTATAAGTGTTGTCTAAACACTTCAAATTCAACCTGAACTCTTATAATTAGTCAAATGCATTGGATTGTTACATATTTTGACCCTAGAAAGAGTAACATAGAAGTTTACTGCTTCAAATCAATGTATTTTCGGGTTTAGCCTGTTTCGGGCAAAATGGGTATAATTGTTGTCTAAACACTCCAAATTCATCCTGAACTCTTACAATTAGTTAAATGCATTGGATTGTCACACATTTTGACACTAGAAACAAAAACAAAGCTGTTTTCTGCTTCGAATTAATGTTTTCTCGGTTTTAGCCTGTTTTCTCGTTTTAAGCCTATTTTGGAACAAAATAGGTATAAGTGTTGTCTAAACACTCCAAATTAAACTCTAACTCTTATAATTAGTCAAACACATTAGATTGTTACATATTTAAAACCTAGAAAGAGTAACATAGCTGTTTACTGCTTTAAATCAATGTTTTCTCGGTTTTAGCCTGTTTTGGGACAAAATGGGTATAATTCTTGTCTAAACACTCCAAATTCCTTCCGAACTCTTACAATTAGTTAACTGCACTGGATTGTCACACATTTTGATACTAAAAACAAAAAAAAAGCTGGTTACTGCTTCGAATTAATGTTTTATCGGTGTTAGCCTGTTTTCTCGTTTTATGCCTGTTTTGGAACAAAATAGGTATAAGTGTTGTCTAAACACTCCAAATTCAACCCGAACTCTTATAATTAGTCAAATGCATTGTATTGTTAAATATTTTGACCCTAGAAAGAGTAACATATCAGTTTACTGCTTTAAATCAATGTTTTTTCGGGTTAAGCCTGTTTCGGGACAAAATGGGTATAATTGTTGTCTAAACACTCCAAATTCATCCCGAACTCTTACAATTTGTTAAATGCATTGGTTTGTCACACATTTTGACACTAGAAACACATACAAAGCTGTTTATTGCTTCGAATTAATGTTTTCTCGGTTTTAGCCTGTTTTCTCGTTTTAAGCCTATTTTGGAACAAAATAGGTATAAGTGTTGTCTAAACACTTCAAATTAAACTCGAACTCTTATAATTAGTGAAACGCATTAGATTGTTACATATTTTCACCATAGAAAGAGAAACAGCTATCTGTTTACTGCTTTAAATCAATGTTTTCTCGGTTTTAGCCTGTTTTGGGACAAAATGGGTATAATTGTTGTCTAAACACTCCAAATTCCTCCCGAACTCTTACAATTAGTTAACTGCACTGGATTGTCACACATTTTGACACTAAAAACAAAAACAAAGCTGGTTACTGCTTCGAATTAATGTTTTATCGGTGTTAGCCTGTTTTCTCGTTTTATGCTTGTTTTGGAACAAAATAGGTATAAGTGTTGTCTAAACACTCCAAATTCAACCCGAACTCTTATAATTAGTCAAATGCATTGGATTGTTACATATTTTGACCCTAGAAAGAGTAACATAGCAGTTTACTGCTTTAAATCAATGTTTTTTCGGGTTAAGCCTGGTTTCGGGACAAAATGGGTATAATTGTTGTCTAAACACTCCAAATTCATCCCGAACTCTTACAATTAGTTAAATGCATTGGATTGTCACACATTTTGACATTAGAAACACAAACAAAGCTGTTTTCTGCTTCGAATTAATGTTTTCTTGGTTTTAGCCTGTTTTCTCGTTTTAAGCCTATTTTGGAACAAAATAGGTATAAGTGTTGTCTAAACACTCCAAATTAAACCCGAATTCTTATAATTAGTCAAATGCATTAGATTGTTGCATATTTTCACCCTATAAAGAGTAACATAGCTGTTTACTGCTTTAAATCAATGTTTTCTCGGTTTTAGCCTGTTTTGGGACAAAATGGGTATAATTGTTGTCTAAACACTCCAAATTCCTCCCGAACTCTTACAATTAGTTAACTGCACTGGATTGTCACACATTTTGACACTAAAAACACAAACAAAGCAGGTTACTGCTTCGAATTAATGTTTTATCGGTGTTAGCCTGTTTTCTCGTTTTATGCCTATTTTGGAACAAAATAGGTATAAGTGTTGTCTAAACACTCCAAATTCAACCCGAACTCTTATAATTAGTCAAATGCATTGGATTGTTACATATTTTGACCCTAGAAAGAGTAACATAGCAGTTTACTGCTTTAAAGCAATGTTTTTTCGGTTTTAGCCTGGTTTCGGGACAAAATGGGTATAATTGTTGTCTAAACACTCCAAATTCCTCCCGAACTCTGACAATTAGTTAAATGCATTGGATTGTCACACATTTTGACACTAGAAACACAAACAGCTTTTTACTGCTTTTAATCAATGTTTTCGCAGTTTTAGCCTGTTTTCTCGTTTTAAGCCTATTTTGGAACAAAATAGGTATAAGTGTTGTCTAAACACTCCAAATTAAACACCAACTCTTATAACTAGTCAAACGCATTAGATTGTTACATATTTTCTCCCTAGAAACAGTAACATAGCTGTTTACTGCTTTAAATCAATGTTTTCTCGGTTTTAGCCTGGTTTGGGACAAAATGGGTATAGTTGTTGTCTAAACACTCCAAATTCCTCCCGAACTCTTACAATTAGTTAACTGCACTGGATTGTCACACATTTTGACACAAAAAACACAAACAAAGCTGTTTACTGCTTCGAATTAATGTTTTCTCGGTGTTAGCATGTTTTCTCGTTTTATGCCTGTTTTGGAACAAAATAGGTAAAAGTGTTGTCTAAACACTTCAAATTCAACCTGAACTCTTATAATTAGTCAAATGCATTGGATTGTTACATATTTTGACCCTAGAAAGAGTAACATAGAAGTTTACTGCTTCAAATCAATGTATTTTCGGGTTTAGCCTGTTTCGGGCAAAATGGGTATAATTGTTGTCTAAACACTCCAAATTCATCCTGAACTCTTACAATTAGTTAAATGCATTGGATTGTCACACATTTTGACACTAGAAACAAAAACAAAGCTGTTGTCTGCTTCGAATTAATGTTTTCTCGGTTTTAGCCTGTTTTCTCGTTTTAAGCCTATTTTGGAACAAAATAGGTATAAGTGTTGTCTAAACACTCCAAATTAAACTCTAACTCTTATAATTAGTCAAACACATTAGATTGTTACATATTTAAAACCTAGAAAGAGTAACATAGCTGTTTACTGCTTTAAATCAATGTTTTCTCGGTTTTAGCCTGTTTTGGGACAAAATGGGTATAATTCTTGTCTAAACACTCCAAATTCCTCCCGAACTCTTACAATTAGTTAACTGCACTGGATTGTCACACATTTTGATACTAAAAACAGAAACAAAGCTGGTTACTGCTTCGAATTAATGTTTTATCGGTGTTAGCCTGTTTTCTCGTTTTATGCCTGTTTTGGAACAAAATAGGTATAAGTGTTGTCTAAACACTCCAAATTCAACCCGAACTCTTATAATTAGTCAAATGCATTGTATTGTTAAATATTTTGACCCTAGAAAGAGTAACATATCAGTTTACTGCTTTAAATCAATGATTTTTCGGGTTAAGCCTGTTTCGGGACAAAATGGGTATAATTGTTGTCTAAACACTCCAAATTCATCCCGAACTCTTACAATTAGTTAAATGCATTGGTTTGTCACACATTTTGACACTAGAAACACAAACAAAGCTGTTTATTGCTTCGAATTAATGTTTTCTCGGTTTTAGCCTGTTTTCTCGTTTTAAGCCTATTTTGGAACAAAATAGGTATAAGTGTTGTCTAAACACTCCAAATTAAACTCGAACTCTTATAATTAGTGAAACGCATTAGATTGTTACATATTTTCACCCTAGAAAGAGAAACAGCTATCTGTTTACTGCTTTAAATCAATGTTTTCTCGGTTTTAGCCTGTTTTGGGACAAAATGGGTATAATTGTTGTCTAAACACTCCAAATTCCTCCCGAACTCTTACAATTAGTTAACTGCACTGGATTGTCACACATTTTGACACTAAAAACAAAAACAAAGCTGGTTACTGCTTCGAATTAATGTTTTATCGGTGTTAGCCTGTTTTCTCGTTTTATGCTTGTTTTGGAACAAAATAGGTATAAGTGTTGTCTAAACACTCCAAATTCAACCCGAACTCTTATAATTAATCAAATGCATTGGATTGTTACATATTTTGACCCTAGAAAGAGTAACATAGCAGTTTACTGCTTTAAATCAATGTTTTTTCGGATTAAGCCTGTTTCGGGACAAAATGGGTATAATTGTTGTCTAAACACTCCAAATTCATCCCGAACTCTTACAATTAGTTAAATGCATTGGATTGTCACACATTTTGACATTAGAAACACAAACAAAGCTGTTTTCTGCTTCGAATTAATGTTTTCTCGGTTTTAGCCTGTTTTCTCGTTTTAAGCCTATTTTGGAACAAAATAGGTATAAGTGTTGTCTAAACACTCCAAATTAAACCCGAATTCTTATAATTAGTCAAATGCATTAGATTGTTGCATATTTTCACCCTATAAAGAGTAACATAGCTGTTTACTGCTTTAAATCAATGTTTTCTCGGTTTTAGCCTGTTTTGGGACAAAATGGGTATAATTGTTGTCTAAACACTCCAAATTCCTCCCGAACTCTTACAATTAGTTAACTGCACTGGATTGTCACACATTTTGACACTAAAAACAAAAACAAAGCTGGTTACTGCTTCGAATTAATGTTTTATCGGTGTTAGCCTGTTTTCTCGTTTTATGCTTGTTTTGGAACAAAATAGGTATAAGTGTTGTCTAAACACTCCAAATTCAACCCGAACTCTTATAATTAATCAAATGCATTGGATTGTTACATATTTTGACCCTAGAAAGAGTAACATAGCAGTTTACTGCATTAAATCAATGTTTTTTCGGATTAAGCCTGTTTCGGGACAAAATGGGTATAATTGTTGTCTAAACACTCCAAATTCATCCCGAACTCTTACAATTAGTTAAATGCATTGGATTGTCACACATTTTGACATTAGAAACACAAACAAAGCTGTTTTCTGCTTCGAATTAATGTTTTCTCGGTTTTAGCCTGTTTTCTCGTTTTAAGCCTATTTTGGAACAAAATAGGTATAAGTGTTGTCTAAACACTCCAAATTAAACCCGAATTCTTATAATTAGTCAAATGCATTAGATTGTTGCATATTTTCACCCTATAAAGAGTAACATAGCTGTTTACTGCTTTAAATCAATGTTTTCTCGGTTTTAGCCTGTTTTGGGACAAAATGGGTATAATTGTTGTCTAAACACTCCAAATTCCTCCCGAACTCTTACAATTAGTTAACTGCACTGGATTGTCACACATTTTGACACTAAAAACACAAACAAAGCTGGTTACTGCTTCGAATTAATGTTTTATCGGTGTTAGCCTGTTTTCTCGTTTTATGCCTATTTTGGAACAAAATAGGTATAAGTGTTGTCTAAACACTCCAAATTCAACCCGAACTCTTATAATTAGTCAAATGCATTGGATTGTTACATATTTTGACCCTAGAAAGAGTAACATAGCAGTTTACTGCTTTAAAGCAATGTTTTTTCGGTTTTAGCCTGGTTTCGGGACAAAATGGGTATAATTGTTGTTTAAACACTCCAAATTCCTCCCGAACTCTGACAATTAGTTAAATGCATTGGATTGTCACACATTTTGACACTAGAAACACAAACAGCTTTTTACTGCTTTTAATCAATGTTTTCGCGGTTTTAGCCTGTTTTCTCGTTTTAAGCCTATTTTGGAACAAAATAGGTATAAGTGTTGTCTAAACACTCCAAATTAAACACCAACTCTTATAACTAGTCAAACGCATTAGATTGTTACATATTTTCTCCCTAGAAACAGTAACATAGCTGTTTACTGCTTTAAATCAATGTTTTCTCGGTTTTAGCCTGGTTTGGGACAAAATGGGTATAGTTGTTGTCTAAACACTCCAAATTCCTCCCGAACTCTTACAATTAGTTAACTGCACTGGATTGTCACACATTTTGACACAAAAAACACAAACAAAGCTGTTTACTGCTTCGAATTAATGTTTTCTCGGTGTTAGCATGTTTTCTCGTTTTATGCCTGTTTTGGAACAAAATAGGTATAAGTGTTGTCTAAACACTTCAAATTCAACCTGAACTCTTATAATTAGTCAAATGCATTGGATTGTTACATATTTTGACCCTAGAAAGAGTAACATAGAAGTTTACTGCTTCAAATCAATGTATTTTCGTGTTTAGCCTGTTTCGGGCAAAATGGGTATAATTGTTGTCTAAACACTCCAAATTCATCCTGAACTCTTACAATTAGTTAAATGCATTGGATTGTCACACATTTTGACACTAGAAACAAAAACAAAGCTGTTTTCTGCTTCGAATTAATGTTTTCTCGGTTTTAGCCTGTTTTCTCGTTTTAAGCCTATTTTGGAACAAAATAGGTATAAGTGTTGTCTAAACACTCCAAATTAAACTCTAACTCTTATAATTAGTCAAACACATTAGATTGTTACATATTTAAAACCTAGAAAGAGTAACATAGCTGTTTACTGCTTTAAATCAATGTTTTCTCGGTTTTAGCCTGTTTTGGGACAAAATGGGTATAATTCTTGTCTAAACACTCCAAATTCCTCCCGAACTCTTACAATTAGTTAACTGCACTGGATTGTCACACATTTTGATACTAAAAACAGAAACAAAGCTGGTTACTGCTTCGAATTAATGTTTTATCGGTGTTAGCCTATTTTCTCGTTTTATGCCTGTTTTGGAACAAAATAGGTATAAGTGTTGTCTAAACACTCCAAATTCAACCCAAACTCTTATAATTAGTCAAATGCATTGTATTGTTAAATATTTTGACCCTAGAAAGAGTAACATATCAGTTTACTGCTTTAAATCAATGATTTTTCGGGTTAAGCCTGTTTCGGGACAAAATGGGTATAATTGTTGTCTAAACACTCCAAATTCATCCCGAACTCTTACAATTAGTTAAATGCATTGGATTGTCACACATTTTGACACTAGAAACACAAACAAAGCTGTTTTCTGCTTCGAATTAATGTTTTCTCGGTTTTAGCCTGTTTTCTCGTTTTAAGCCTATTTTGGAACAAAATAGGTATAAGTGTTTTCTAAACACTCCAAATTAAACCCGAATTCTTATAATTAGTCAAATGAATTAGATTGTTGCATATTTTCACCCTAGAAAGAGAAACAGCTATCTGTTTACTGCTTTAAATCAATGTTTTCTCGGTTTTAGCCTGTTTTGGGACAAAATGGGTATAATTGTTGTCTAAACACTCCAAATTCCTCCCGAACTCTTACAATTAGTTAACTGCACTGGATTGTCACACATTTTGACACTAAAAACAAAAACAAAGCTGGTTACTGCTTCGAATTAATGTTTTATCGGTGTTAGCCTGTTTTCTCGTTTTATGCTTGTTTTGGAACAAAATAGGTATAAGTGTTGTCTAAACACTCCAAATTCAACCCGAACTCTTATAATTAGTAAAATGCATTGGATTGTTACATATTTTGACCCTAGAAAGAGTAACATAGCAGTTTACTGCTTTAAATCAATGTTTTTTCGGGTTAAGCCTGTTTCAGGACAAAATGGGTATAATTGTTGTCTAAACACTCCAAATTCATCCCGAACTCTTACAATTAGTTAAATGCATTGGATTGTCACACATTTTGACATTAGAAACACAAACAAAGCTGTTTTCTGCTTCGAATTAATGTTTTCTCGGTTTTAGCCTGTTTTCTCGTTTTAAGCCTATTTTGGAACAAAATAGGTATAAGTTTTGTCTAAACACTCCAAATTAAACCCGAATTCTTATAATTAGTCAAATGCATTAGATTGTTGCATATTTTCACCCTATAAAGAGTAACATAGCTGTTTACTGCTTTAAATCAATGTTTTCTCGGTTTTAGCCTGTTTTGGGACAAAATGGGTATAATTGTTGTCTAAACACTCCAAATTCCTCCCGAACTCTTACAATTAGTTAACTGCACTGGATTGTCACACATTTTGACACTAAAAACACAAACAAAGCTGGTTACTGCTTCGAATTAATGTTTTATCGGTGTTAGCCTGTTTTCTCGTTTTATGCCTATTTTGGAACAAAATAGGTATAAGTGTTGTCTAAACACTCCAAATTCAACCCGAACTCTTATAATTAGTCAAATGCATTGGATTGTTACATATTTTGACCCTAGAAAGAGTAACATAGCAGTTTACTGCTTTAAAGCAATGTTTTTTCGGTTTTAGCCTGGTTTCGGGACAAAATGGGTATAATTGTTGTCTAAACACTCCAAATTCCTCCCGAACTCTGACAATTAGTTAAATGCATTGGATTGTCACACATTTTGACACTAGAAACACAAACAGCTTTTTACTGCTTTTAATCAATGTTTTCGCGGTTTTAGCCTGTTTTCTCGTTTTAAGCCTATTTTGGAACAAAATAGGTATAAGTGTTGTCTAAACACTCCAAATTAAACAACAACTCTTATAACTAGTCAAACGCATTAGATTGTTACATATTTTCTCCCTAGAAACAGTAACATAGCTGTTTACTGCTTTAAATCAATGTTTTCTCGGTTTTAGCCTGGTTTGGGACAAAATGGGTATAGTTGTTGTCTAAACACTCCAAATTCCTCCCGAACTCTTACAATTAGTTAACTGCACTGGATTTTCACACATTTTGACACAAAAAACACAAACAAAGCTGTTTACTGCTTCGAATTAATGTTTTCTCGGTGTTAGCATGTTTTCTCGTTTTATGCCTGTTTTGGAACAAAATAGGTATAAGTGTTGTCTAAACACTTCAAATTCAACCTGAACTCTTATAATTAGTCAAATGCATTGGATTGTTACAGATTTTGACCCTAGAAAGAGTAACATAGAAGTTTACTGCTTCAAATCAATGTATTTTCGGGTTTAGCCTGTTTCGGGCAAAATGGGTATAATTGTTGTCTAAACACTCCAAATTCATCCTGAACTCTTACAATTAGTTAAATGCATTGGATTGTCACACATTTTTACACTAGAAACAAAAACAAAGCTGTTTTCTGCTTCGAATTAATGTTTTCTCGGTTTTAGCCTGTTTTCTCGTTTTAAGCCTATTTTGGAACAAAATAGGTATAAGTGTTGTCTAAACACTCCAAATTAAACTCTAACTCTTATAATTAGTCAAACACATTAGATTGTTACATATTTAAAACCTAGAAAGAGTAACATAGCTGTTTACTGCTTTAAATCAATGTTTTCTCGGTTTTAGCCTGTTTTGGGACAAAATGGGTATAATTCTTGTCTAAACACTCCAAATTCCTCCCGAACTCTTACAATTAGTTAACTGCACTGGATTGTCACACATTTTGACACTAAAAACACAAACAAAGCTGGTTACTGCTTCGAATTAATGTTTTATCGGTGTTAGCCTGTTTTCTCGTTTTATGCCTATTTTGGAACAAAATAGGTATAAGTGTTGTCTAAACACTCCAAATTCAACCCGAACTCTTATAATTAGTCAAATGCATTGGATTGTTACATATTTTGACCCTAGAAAGAGTAACATAGCAGTTTACTGCTTTAAAGCAATGTTTTTTCGGTTTTAGCCTGGTTTGGGACAAAATGGGTATAATTGTTGTCTAAACACTCCAAATTCCTCCCGAACTCTTACAATTAGTTAAATGCATTGGATTGTCACACATTTTGACACTAGAAACACAAACAAAGCTGTTTACTGCTTCGAATTAATGTTTTCTCGGTGTTAGCATGTTTTCTCGTTTTAAGCCTGTTTTGGAACAAAATAGGTATAAGTGTTTTCTAAACACTCCAAATTAAACCCGAATTCTTATAATTAGTCAAATGAATTAGATTGTTACATATTTTGACCCTAGAAAGAGTAACATAGAAGTTTACTGCTTCAAATCAATGTATTTTCGGGTTTAGCCTGTTTCAGGCAAAATGGGTATAATTGTTGTCTAAACACTCCAAATTCATCCTGAACTCTTACAATTAGTTAAATGCATTGGATTGTCACACATTTTGACACTAGAAACAAAAACAAAGCTGTTTTCTGCTTCGAATTAATGTTTTCTCGGTTTTAGCCTGTTTTCTCGTTTTAAACCTATTTTGGAACAAAATAGGTATAAGTGTTGTCTAAACACTCCAAATTAAACTCTAACTCTTATAATTAGTCAAACACATTAGATTGTTACATATTTAAAACCTAGAAAGAGTAACATAGCTGTTTACTGCTTTAAATCAATGTTTTCTCGGTTTTAGCCTGTTTTGGGACAAAATGGGTATAATTGTTGTCTAAACACTCCAAATTCCTCCCGAACTCTTACAATTAGTTAAATGCACTGGATTGTCACACATTTTGATACTAAAAACAGAAACAAAGCTGGTTACTGCTTCGAATTAATGTTTTATCGGTGTTAGCCTGTTTTCTCGTTTTATGCCTGTTTTGGAACAAAATAGGTATAAGTGTTGTCTAAACACTCCAAATTCAACCCGAACTCTTATAATTAGTCAAATGCATTGTATTGTTAAATATTTTGACCCTAGAAAGAGTAACATATCAGTTTACTGCTTTAAATCAATGATTTTTCGGGTTAAGCCTGTTTCGGGACAAAATGGGTATAATTGTTGTCTAAACACTCCAAATTCATCCCGAACTCTTACAATTAGTTAAATGCATTGGATTGTCACACATTTTGATACTAGAAACACAAACAAAGCTGTTTTCTGCTTCGAATTAATGTTTTCTCGGTTTTAGCCTGTTTTCTCGTTTTAAGCCTATTTTGGAACAAAATAGGTGTAAGTGTTTTCTAAACACTCCAAATTAAACCCGAATTCTTATAATTAGTCAAATGAATTAGATTGTTGCATATTTTCACCCTAGAAAGAGTAACATAGCTGGTTACTGCTTTAAATCAATGTTTTCTCGGTTTTAGCCTGTTTTGGGACAAAATGGGTATAATTGTTGTCTAAACACTCCAAATTCATCCCGAACTCTTACAATTAGTTAAATGCATTGGATTGTCACACATTTTGACATTAGAAACACAAACAAAGCTGTTTTCTGCTTCGAATTAATGTTTTCTCGGTTTTAGCCTGTTTTCTCGTTTTAAGCCTATTTTGGAACAAAATAGGTATAAGTTTTGTCTAAACACTCCAAATTAAACCCGAATTCTTATAATTAGTCAAATGCATTAGATTGTTGCATATTTTCACCCTATAAAGAGTAACATAGCTGTTTACTGCTTTAAATCAATGTTTTCTCGGTTTTAGCCTGTTTTGGGACAAAATGGGTATAATTGTTGTCTAAACACTCCAAATTCCTCCCGAACTCTTACAATTAGTTAACTGCACTGGATTGTCACAAATTTTGACACTAAAAACACAAACAAAGCTGGTTACTGCTTCGAATTAATGTTTTATCGGTGTTAGCCTGTTTTCTCGTTTTATGCCTATTTTGGAACAAAATAGGTATAAGTGTTGTCTAAACACTCCAAATTCAACCCGAACTCTTATAATTAGTCAAATGCATTGGATTGTTACATATTTTGACCCTAGAAAGAGTAACATAGCAGTTTACTGCTTTAAAGCAATGTTTTTTCGGTTTTAGCCTGGTTTCGGGACAAAATGGGTATAATTGTTGTCTAAACACTCCAAATTCCTCCCGAACTCTGACAATTAGTTAAATGCATTGGATTGTCACACATTTTGACACTAGAAACACAAACAGCTTTTTACTGCTTTTAATCAATGTTTTCGCGGTTTTAGCCTGTTTTCTCGTTTTAAGCCTATTTTGGAACAAAATAGGTATAAGTGTTGTCTAAACACTCCAAATTAAACAACAACTCTTATAACTAGTCAAACGCATTAGATTGTTACATATTTTCTCCCTAGAAACAGTAACATAGCTGTTTACTGCTTTAAATCAATGTTTTCTCGGTTTTAGCCTGGTTTGGGACAAAATGGGTATAGTTGTTGTCTAAACACTCCAAATTCCTCCCGAACTCTTACAATTAGTTAACTGCACTGGATTTTCACACATTTTGACACAAAAAACACAAACAAAGCTGTTTACTGCTTCGAATTAATGTTTTCTCGGTGTTAGCATGTTTTCTCGTTTTATGCCTGTTTTGGAACAAAATAGGTATAAGTGTTGTCTAAACACTTCAAATTCAACCTGAACTCTTATAATTAGTCAAATGCATTGGATTGTTACAGATTTTGACCCTAGAAAGAGTAACATAGAAGTTTACTGCTTCAAATCAATGTATTTTCGGGTTTAGCCTGTTTCGGGCAAAATGGGTGTAATTGTTGTCTAAACACTCCAAATTCATCCTGAACTCTTACAATTAGTTAAATGCATTGGATTGTCACACATTTTGACACTAGAAACACAAACAAAGCTGTTTTCTGCTTCGAATTAATGTTTTCTTGGTTTTAGCCTGTTTTCTCGTTTTAAGCCTATTTTGGAACAAAATAGGTATAAGTGTTGTCTAAACACTCCAAATTAAACACCAACTCTTATAACTAGTCAAACGCATTAGATTGTTACATATTTTTCCCTAGAAACAGTAACATAGCTGTTTACTGCTTTAAATCAATGTTGTCTCGGTTTTAGCCTGGTTTGGGACAAAATGGGTATAGTTGTTGTCTAAACACTCCAAATTCCTCCCGAACTCTTACAATTAGTTAACTGCACTGGATTGTCACACATTTTGACACAAAAAACACAAACAAAGCTGTTTACTGCTTCGAATTAATGTTTTCTCGGTGTTAGCATGTTTTCTCGTTTTATGCCTGTTTTGGAACAAAATAGGTATAAGTGTTGTCTAAACACTTCAAATTCAAGCTGAACTCTTATAATTAGTCAAATGCATTGGATTGTTACATATTTTGACCCTAGAAAGAGTAACATAGAAGTTTACTACTTCAAATCAATGTATTTTCGGGTTTAGCCTGTTTCAGGCAAAATGGGTATAATTGTTGTCTAAACACTCCAAATTCATCCTGAACTCTTACAATTAGTTAAATGCATTGGATTGTCACACATTTTGACACTAGAAACAAAAACAAAGCTGTTTTCTGCTTCGAATTAATGTTTTCTCGGTTTTAGCCTGTTTTCTCATTTTAAGCCTATTTTGGAACAAAATAGGTATAAGTGTTGTCTAAACACTCCAAATTAAACTCTAACTCTTATAATTAGTCAAACACATTAGATTGTTACATATTTAAAACCTAGAAAGAGTAACATAGCTGTTTACTGCTTTAAATCAATGTTTTCTCGGTTTTAGCCTGTTTTGGGACAAAATGGGTATAATTGTTGTCTAAACACTCCAAATTCCTCCCGAACTCTTACAATTAGTTAAATGCACTGGATTGTCACACATTTTGATACTAAAAACAGAAACAAAGCTGGTTACTGCTTCGAATTAATGTTTTATCGGTGTTAGCCTGTTTTCTCGTTTTATGCCTGTTTTGGAACAAAATAGGTATAAGTGTTGTCTAAACACTCCAAATTCAACCCGAACTCTTATAATTAGTCAAATGCATTGTATTGTTAAATATTTTGACCCTAGAAAGAGTAACATATCAGTTTACTGCTTTAAATCAATGATTTTTCGGGTTAAGCCTGTTTCGGGACAAAATGGGTATAATTGTTGTCTAAACACTCCAAATTCATCCCGAACTCTTACAATTAGTTAAATGCATTGGATTGTCACACATTTTGATACTAGAAACACAAACAAAGCTGTTTTCTGCTTCGAATTAATGTTTTCTCGGTTTTAGCCTGTTTTCTCGTTTTAAGCCTATTTTGGAACAAAATAGGTATAAGTGTTGTCTAAACACTCCATATTAAACACCAACTCTTATAATTAGTCAAACGCATTAGATTGTTACATATTTTCTCCCTAGAAAGAGTAACATAGCTGTTTACTGCTTTAAATCAATGTTTTCTCGGTTTTAGCCTGGTTTGGGAGAAAATGGGTATAATTGTTGTCTAAACACTCCAAATTCCTCCCAAACTCTTACAATTAGTTAAATGCATTGGATTGTCACACATTCTAACACTAGAAACACAAACAAAGCTGTTAACCCGTGTGTTTGAAGTCAAGAAGGCCATTAACTGCTTGCACCAAGAGGACTTGGAGTTTACCAAGCACTTTGGGAAGTTTAGGTCCCTATGGGCCGAACTTGAGATGCTCCGGCCGAGCACTATAGATCCGGCTATTCTGAATGAGAGGAAGGAGCAAGACAAAGTCTTTGGCCTGCTGCTAACCCTGAATCCTGCCTTCAATGACCTCATTAAGCACATACTTCGCGGTGACAAGCTGCCTACCCTTGATGATGTGTGTGCCCAAGTTCAAAAGGAACAAGGCTCGCTTGGTCTCTTCAGTGGTAAAGAGGAACTAGTCATGGCCAACAAAGGGATATACAAACACGAAGAAAGGAAGACGGCCGTATGCGACCACTGCAAGAAGAAAGGCCATGTGAAGGATAAGTGTTGGATCCTCCACCCTCATCTCAAACCAGCCAAGTTTAAGGCTAACATGTCGCGGGAAGGTACAAGCGGCCAAGGAGCCGAAGCAGCAAACCAAGGAGGGGCAACGGCCATGATAGCCTCCTATGGAGACTTGGTGAGGAAGTCTGACTTGGAGGCCCTTATCAAGTCCATTGCTGCACTCAAAGAATCCGGTACCACCTTCTTTGCTTCTAAACCTAGTAAAATGCTTGTTGTTGATTCAGGGGCTTCTCATCATATGATTAGTAACCCAAATCTACTAGACAATATAGAACCAGCACTAGGTGATGTGGTCATTGCTAATGGGGATCGAGTTCCGGTTAAGGGTATTGGTAACTTGAAATTGTTTGAACAGAACTCTAAAGCGTTTTACATGCCCACATTTACTTCAAATCTCTTATCAGTGAAGAAAGTAACCCAAGATTTGAATTGTTATACTGTATTTGGCCCTAATAGTGTCCATTTTCAGGATATTAAGACCGGACAGATACTTGGGGAAGGAGATGGATCCTCTTAGAGAAAACATCACAAAGTTCCTCTAACCCGATTTCGTTTACTTCTTGTCTCCCATCTAATAATGCTAATGCACTGTGGCATGCTAGGCTAGGCCACCCTCATTCTCGTGCTCTTGAGTTATTATTACCTAATGTCTCCTTTAGTAGTTCTAGCTGTGAGTCATGTATCCTTGGAAAACATTGTAGAACTGTTTTTCCAAAATCTTCTACCATTTATGAAAATTGCTTTGATTTAGTTCATTCAGATGTGTGGACATTACCATGCTTATCTAGAGACAATAACAAGTATTTTGTGACATTTATTGATGAAAAATCAAAATATACTTGGATAACACTTTTACCTTCTAAAGACCGGGTGTATGATGCTTTTATAAACTTTCAAAACTATGTCACTAATCACTTTAATGCCAATATCAAAGTGCTTAGGTCTGATAATGGAGGGGAATACACTAGTCATAAACTCAAAGAACACCTATCTAGGCATGGCATAATTCAACAAACCAGTTGTCCTTACACTCCTCAACAAAACGGTGTGGCGGAAAGGAAGAACCGACATCTCATGGAGGTGGCCAGATCGATGATGTTTCACATGAATGTTCCCAAGAGATTTTGGGGGATGCAGTCATGACAGCCTGCTATCTTATCAACCGGACGCCAACAAAAATCCTAAGCGATCTAACTCCTTTTGAAGTACTTACTAAGAATAAACCATCACTAGATCACTTACGAGTGTTCGGCTGTGTGTGTTTTGTTTTCATACCAGGGGAACAAAGGAGCAAGCTTGATGCAAAGAGTACCAAAAGTATATTCATTGGATACTCAACAACACAAAAGGGCTACAAATGCTATGAACCGGTCCATGGTCGCATGTATGTGTCTCGGGACGTCAAGTTCATGGAGGGTCAAGGATACTATGAGGCGAAGGATTGGAACAGCCTCAAAGATCTCTCGCACTTAACCACAGACCGGGCCACCAACCTCCGCTTCCTTCTTGACCACTTAGGCGTCACCAAGCAATCACACACAGAGGCGCCTCACACGGCTCAAACCTTAGATGAATCTACGGACCCACTAGTGTCTCATGAACACCAATCAGAGGACAATGGTGTTGAGCTGCGTGAGCCTCTACCCGGCGGAGACTTGACACTACCGAATGACACCGATGGGGTGGAGGTAGACCCTACAGCCCCATCCTCTTCAGAACCAGTGTCCTCTCCACAACCACTCCGGCGGAGCGCCCGTCTCAAGTTTCATCCATCTACCTGGAAGAACAAGCGTGTGTACTATAATAATCAAGCAGTGGCTCACCCAATTCAGGCCGTTTGTTCACTTGCCCTGTTGCCTCCCGACCATGCCGCATTTCTTGGGGCCATTGATGCACACTATATTCCCCAAACATACGATGAGGCCAAAGATCACAAAGTATGGCTCGATGCAGTGGCGGATGAGACCGGTGCTATGGTTCGGAACCACACTTGGGACGAGGCCGACTTACCTGTAGGGAAGAAAGCGGTCAGCTCCAACTGGGTCTTCACCATTTAGTACCTGAGCACTGGCGCGATCGAACGGTATAAAGCCCGTCTTGTGGCCCGTGGCTTCACCCAAACCTATGGCACCGATTACACGGACACTTTCGCTCCGGTGGCCAAGCTCCACACCGTTCGGGTCGTTCTCTCCGTTGCCACTAACCTATCATGGGATCTATGGCAAAATGGACGTCAAGAATGCTTTCCTTCAGGGGGAGCTTGAGGAAGAAGTGTACATGCATCCTCCACCGGGGTTAGAGACCATGGTTGCACCGGGCAAGGTGCTCCGACTTCGCAAGGCCATTTATGGCCTCAAGCAGTCCCCTCGGGCCTGGTACCATAAACTGAGTTCTACCCTCAAACTTCAAGGATTCAAACGTTCTGAAGCTGATCACACCTTGTTTACTCGTAGCTCCGGCGCTGGCCTTGTGGTGGTCCTGATCTATGTTGATGACCTCATTATCTCTGGTGATGACAAGGCGGGCGTCCAGGCCACCAAGGCCTCTCTCCACTCAGCTTTTGACATTAAGGACCTGGGTGCACTTCGCTACTTCCTTGGCATTGAGATCTGTCGCTCGTCCAACGGTCTCTTCCTTTCTCAACGGAAGTACACCCTTGATCTCTTGGCTGAGACTGGTCGAATTGGTCCCAAACCGGCCTTAACCCCATTGGATGAGGGCTACCAGGCCAAGCGAAAGGGGGAGAGTCTTAGGGCCAAGGAGGGCTTACCAAGAGAGCCTATAGATGAGCCATATGAGGACGTCACGAGATACCGTAGGCTTGTAGGCAAATTAATATACCTTACCATCACAAGACCCGACATATGCTATGCAGTGAACCAGGTTAGCCAATACATGAAAGCCCCAACCAAGTATCACTGGAGTATGGTGGAGAGGATCCTAAGTTATCTCAAGGGAAGCCCGGGGCAGGGCATTTGGATGGGCAAGAATTCAAACACTGAGCTGGTAGGTTACTGCGACGCTGATTATGCTGGGGACACTTTGGATAGGAGATCAACGACTGGATACTGCACATTCGTTGGGGGAAACTTGGTCACATGGAAGTCAAAGAAACAGAAAGTGGTCTCATGTTCTAGTGCCGAAGCTGAGTATAGAGCGATGAGGAAGCTGACGAATGAACTAACTTGGTTGAAGGCCCTTCTCAAGGATCTTGGTGTGGATACAAAGAAACCAATCACCGTTCATTGTGATAATGAAGCTGCAATCCATATTGCTACTAATTGAGTTTTTCATGAGAGAACCAAACACATTGAGGTTGATTGTCACAAGGTTAGAGAGAAGATCGAAGAAGGGGTCATCTTACCGTGTCACACTCGAAGTCAAGACCAATTGGCAGATATATTCACTAAAGCTGCATGTTCCAAGGTTTGTGAACACATTCATAGCAAACTTGGGCTTGTAGACATCACACACCCTTGATCATCTCCTCTAATCCATAGACATCACACTCTTTTTCCCTTAACATAGTTTTATCCCATGAGGTTTTCTATGGCAAGGTTTTTAATGAGGTGATGCTTCATGGGTTCCAAGCTCAGTCACTTTATGTGACTAAGCTTGAGGGGGAGTATTGATTAGGATACCATCGAGTGTGATCGGCCGTGTCCGTACGGTCATATATTGGGACGTGTCCGTACGGTCATGTGTTGGGCAGTCCGTACGTGTAAGAAGGATCGAGAAGGCATCAAGTGGGAAGCTTGTAGCCGTTAGGGGTCACATGTTTCCTTAAGGGAAACCTCGAGATGTCACTATCACCATAGGGACTCACCCTCTCTCTCTCTTTGCATCATTATCAAGCTTGTAAAGGGAGTTGCCCTACCTTGCATTCTATTTAAGGCACCTAGCCGACATTGTAGATGAACTATTCTAGTAGAATATCATTTTACTTCCCTTATTCTCTTTGTTCATCACTTTATCTTCCTATCTTACCACACTCAACACTCAAACTACTCACATTCCGCTTAAACTAACACTTATACCTATTTTGTTCCAAAATAGGCTTAAAATGAGAAAACAGGCTAAAACCAAGAAAACATTAATTCGAAGCAGTAAACAGCTTTGTTTGTGTTTCTAGTGTCAAAATGTGTGACAATCCAATGCATTTAACTAATTGTAAGAGTTCGAGAAGAATTTGGAGTGTTTAGACAACAATTGTACCCATTTTGTCCCAAAACAGGCTAAAACCGAGAAAACATTGACTTAAAGCAGTAAACAGCTATGTTACTCTTTCTAGGGTCAAAATATGTAACAATCCAATGCATTCAACTAATTATAAGAGTTTGGGAGGAATTTTGAGTGTTTAGACAACAATTATCCCCATTTTGTCCCAAAACAGGCTTAAAACAAGAAAACAGGCTAAAACCGAAAAAACATTAATTCGAAGAAATAAACAGCTTTGTTACTGTTCCTAGGGTCAAGATATGTAATAATCCAATGCATTTGACTAATTGTAAGAGCTCGGGAGGAATTTAGAGTGTTTAGACAATAATTATACCCATTTTGTCCCAAAACAGGCTAAAACCGAGAAAACATTGATTTAAAGCAGTAAACAGCTATGTTACTCTTTCTAGGGTGAAAATATGTAACAATCTAATGCGTTTGACTAAATTATAAGAGTTCGGGTTTAATTTGGAGTGTTTAGACAACACTTATACCTATTTTGTTCCAAAATAGACTTAAAACGAGAAAACAGGCTAAAACCGAGAAAACATTAATTCGAAGCAGTAAACAGCTTTGTTTGTGTTTTAAGTGTCAAAATGTGTGATAACCCAATGCTTTTGACTAATTGTAAGAGTTCGGGAGGAATTTGGAGTGTTTAGACAACAATTATACCCATTTTGTCCCAAAACAGGCTTAAAACAAGAAAACAGGCTAAAACCGAGAAAATATTAATTCGAAGAAAAAAACAGCTTTGTTACTGTTCCTAGGGTCAAAATATATAAAAATCCAATCATTTGACTAATTGTAAGAGCTTGGGATGAATTTGGAGTGTTTAGACAACAATTATACCTATTTTGTCCCAAAACAGGCTAAAACCGAGAAGACATTGATTTAAAGCAGTAAACAGCTATGTTACTCTTTCTAGGGTGAAAATATGCAACAATCGAATGCGTTTGACGAATTATAAGAGTTCGGGTTTAATTTGGAGTGTTTAGACAACACTTATACCTATTTTGTTCCAAAATAGGCTTAAAATGAGAAAACAAGCTAAAACTGAGAAAACATTAATTCGAAGCAGTAAACAGCTTTGTTTGTGTTTCTAGTGTCAAAATGTGTGACAATCTAATGCATTTTTAACTAATTGTAAGAGTTCGGGAGGAATTTGGAGTGTTTAGACAACAATTATACCCATTTTGTCCCAAAACAGGCTAAAACCGAGAAAACATTGATTTAAAGCAATAAACAGCTATGTTACTCTTTCTAGGGTGAAAATATGCAACAATCTAATGCGTTTGACTAATTATAAGAGTTCGGGTTTAAATTGGAGTGTTTAGACAACACTTATACCTATTTTGTTCCAAATAGGCTTAAAACGAGAAAACAGGCTAAAACCGAGAAAACATTAATTCGAAGCAGTAAACAGCTTTGTTTGTGTTTCTAGTGTCAAAATGTATGACAATCCAATGCATTTAACTAATTGTAAGAGTTTGGGAGGAATTTGGAGTGTTTAGACAACAATTATACCCATTTTGTCCCAAAACAGGCTAAAACCGAGAAAACATTGATTTAAAGCAGTAAACAGCTATGTTGCTCTTTCTAGGGTGAAAGTATGTAACAATCTAATGCGTTTGACTAATTATAAGAGTCCGGGTTTAATTTGGAGTGTTTAGACAACAATTATACCTATTCTATTCCAAAATAGGCTTAAAACGAGAAAACAGGCTAAAACCGCGAAAATATTTATTAAAATCAGTAAACAGCTTTATTTTTGTTTCTGGGTCAACATGTGTGACAAACAAATGCATTTGACTAATTGTAAGAGTTCGGGATGAATTTGGAGTGTTTAGCAACAATTATACCCATTTTGTCCCGAAACATGCTAAACCCGAGAAAACATTGATTTAAAGCAGTAAACAGCTATGTTACTGTTCCTAGGGTCAAAATATGTAATAATCCAATGCATTTGACTAATTGTAAGAGCTCGGGATGAATTTGGAGTGTTTAGACAACACTTATACCCATTTTGTCCCGAAACAGGCTAAACCCGAGAAAACATTGATTTAAAGCAGTAAACAGCTATGTTACTCTTTCTAGGGTCAAAATATGTAACAATCCAATGCGTTTAACTAATTGTAAGAGTTCGGGAGGAATTTTGAGTGTTTAGACAACAATTATACCCATTTTGTCCCAAAACAGGCTTAAAACAAGAAAACATGCTAAAACCGAGAAAACATTAATTCGAAGAAATAAACAGCTTTTTTACTGTTCCTAGGGTCAAGAAATGTAATAATCCAATGCATTTGACTAATTGTAAGAGCTCGGGAGGAATTTAGAGTGTTTAGACAATAATTATACCCATTTTGTCCCAAAACAGGCTAAAACCGACAAAACATTGATTTAAAGCAGTAAACAGCTATGTTACTCTTCCTAGGGTGAAAATATGTAACAATCTAATGCGTTTGACTAATTATAAGAGTTCGGGTTTAATTTGGAGTGTTTAGACAACACTTATACCTATTTTGTTCCAAAATAGACTTAAAACGAGAAAACAGGCTAAAACCGAGAAAACGTTAATTCGAAGCAGTAAACAGCTTTGTTTGTGTTTTAAGTGTTAAAATGTGTGATAACCCAATGAATTTGACTAATTGTAAGAGTTCGGGAGAAATTTGGAGTGTTTCGACAACAATTATACCCATTTTGTCCCAAAACAGGCTTAAAACAAGAAAACAGGCTAAAACCGAGAAAACATTAATTCGAAGAAATAAACAGCTTTGTTACTGTTCCTAGGGTCAAAATATGTAATAATCCAATCATTTGACTAATTGTAAGAGCTCGGGATGAATTTGGAGTGTTTAGACAACAATTATACCCATTTTATCCCAAAACCGGCTAAAACCGAGAAAACTTTGATTTAAAGCAGTAAACAGCTATGTTACTCTTTCTAGGGTGAAAATATGCAACAATCTAATGCGTTTGACTAATTTTAAGAGTTCGGGTTTAATTTGGAGTGTTTAGACAACACTTATACCTATTTTGTTCCAAAATAGACTTAAAACGAGAAAACAGGCTAAAACCGAGAAAACGTTAATTCGAAGCAGTAAACAGCTTTGTTTGTGTTTTAAGTGTTAAAATGTGTGATAACCCAATGAATTTGACTAATTGTAAGAGTTCGGGAGGAATTTGGAGTGTTTCGACAACAATTATACCCATTTTGTCCCAAAACAGGCTTAAAACAAGAAAACAGGCTAAAACCGAGAAAACATTAATTCGAAGAAAAAAACAGCTTTGTTACTGTTCCTAGGGTCAAAATATATAAAAATCCAATCATTTGACTAATTGTAAGAGCTCGGGATGAATTTGGAGTGTTTAGACAACAATTATACCTATTTTGTCCCAAAACAGGCTAAAACCGAGAAGACATTGATTTAAAGCAGTAAACAGCTATGTTACTCTTTCTAGGGTGAAAATATGCAACAATCTAATGCGTTTGACGAATTATAAGAGTTCGGGTTTAATTTGGAGTGTTTAGACAACACTTATACCTATTTTGTTCCAAAATAGGCTTAAAATGAGAAAACAAGCTAAAACTGAGAAAACATTAATTCGAAGCAGTAAACAGCTTTGTTTGTGTTTCTAGTGTCAAAATGTGTGACAATCCAATGCATTTTTAACTAATTGTAAGAGTTCGGGAGGAATTTGGAGTGTTTAGACAACAATTATACCCATTTTGTCCCAAAACAGACTAAAACCGAGAAAACATTGATTTAAAGCAGTAAACAGCTATGTTACTCTTTCTAGGGTGAAAATATGCAACAATCTAATGCGTTTGACTAATTATAAGAGTTCGGGTTTAAATTGGAGTGTTTAGACAACACTTATACCTATTTTGTTCCAAATAGGCTTAAAACGAGAAAACAGGCTAAAACCGAGAAAACATTAATTCGAAGCAGTAAACAGCTTTGTTTGTGTTTCTAGTGTCAAAATGTATGACAATCCAATGCATTTAACTAATTGTAAGAGTTTGGGAGGAATTTGGAGTGTTTAGACAACAATTATACCCATTTTGTCCCAAAACAGGCTAAAACCGAGAAAACATTGATTTAAAGCAGTAAACAGCTATGTTACTCTTTCTAGGGTGAAAGTATGTAACTATCTAATGCGTTTGACTAATTATAAGAGTCCGGGTTTAATTTGGAGTGTTTAGACAACAATTATACCTATTCTATTCCAAAATAGGCTTAAAACGAGAAAACAGGCTAAAACCGCGAAAATATTTATTAAAATCAGTAAACAGCTTTATTTTTGTTTCTGGGGTCAACATGTGTGACAATCAAATGCATTTGACTAATTGTAAGAGTTCGGGATGAATTTGGAGTGTTTAGACAACAATTGTACCCATTTTGTCCCAAAACAGGCTAAAACCGAGAAAACATTGATTTAAAGCAGTAAACAGCTATGTTACTCTTTCTAGGGTCAAAATATGTAACAATCCAATGCATTTAACTAAATGTAAGAGTTCGGGAGGAATTTTGAGTGTTTAGACAACAATTATACCCATTTTGTCCCAAAACAGGCTTAAAACAAGAAAACAGGCTAAAACCGAGAAAACATTAATTCGAAGAAATAAACAGCTTTGTTACTGTTCCTAGGATCAAAATATGTAATAATCCAATGCATTTGACTAATTGTAAGAGCTCGGGAGGAATTTAGAGTGTTTAGACAATAATTATACCCATTTTGTCCCAAAACAGGCTAAAACCGAGAAAACATTGATTTAAAGCAGTAAACAGCTATGTTACTCTTTCTAGGGTAAAAATATGTAGCAATCTAATGCGTTTGACTAAATTATAAGAGTTCGGGTTTAATTTGGAGTGTTTAGACAACACTTATACCTATTTTGTTCCAAAATAGACTTAAAACGAGAAAACAGGCTAAAACCAAGAAAATGTTAATTCGAAGCAGTAAACAGCTTTGTTTGTGTTTTAAGTGTCAAAATGTGTGATAACCCAATGCTTTTGACTAATTGTTGGAGTGTTTAGACAATAATTATACCCATTTTGTCCCAAAACAGGCTTAAAACAAGAAAACAGGCTAAAACCGAGAAAACATTAATTCGAAGAAATAAACAGCTTTGTTACTGTTCCTAGGGTCAAAATATGTAATAATCCAATTATTTGACTAATTGTAAGAGCTCGGGATGAATTTGGAGTGTTTAGACAACAATTATACCTATTTTGTCCCAAAACAGGCTAAAACCAAGAAGACATTGATTTAAAGCAGTAAATGTAAGAATTAATGAAAGAAGATTTGAGTGTTACTTAGAGTTTTAGAATCGGTTAGAGTAGGAAGAGAGTGAAGAGAGTAAGCGATTGGGAGAGAGTAGGTTGGAGAAAGAGAGATGAACTCTTTTCTTACTTTATTTAGATCATATGTACAAACCATATATAGAGATATACAAAGGGGATATTCTCCCTAGGATTCTATGCACAAATACACATAGAGATAGTGACATCTCCTTAATCGAACATGTGACTCCTTCCCATTGACTTCCCAATTGTGCAACTTGCCCAACGGCTCTCAATGGAAGGTTCTCGAGGATATGGGACCATTGGAGGCTCCTCTTAGTGGATTGAGCTTGGTAAGACTATTGACTGTACGGACGGCCCATTAGGTTGGCTGTACGGACGGTTGTACGGACGGCCCACTAGGTTGGCTGTATGGACGGCTGTACGGACGGCCCACTAGGTTGGTTGTACGGACGGTGGTGTGCCATTTCATACTCCCCCTCAAGCTTGACTTAAGATACGAATCAAGCTTGACACCATGGGCACCCACCTCATTAAAAACCTTAGTATAGAAAACCACTTGGGAAAAACTATACTTAAGGGAAAAAGAGTGTAGGTGCCGAGCTAGGAGTTCATGGCTGAGTAAGGTCCATGAGACCAAGTTTTGAGTGAATGTACTCACACACTTGTGGGCTTGCTGCTTTGGTGAGTATGTCAGCTAGCTGTTCCTTGCTTTCAGTATGGCACGGTAGGACGACTCCAAGCTTGATCTGCTCTCGGACTTTATAACAATCTACTTCAATATGTTTGGTTCTCTCATGAAACACCGAGTTGGTTGCTATATGAATGGCGGCTTCGTTATCACAATGCATTGTGATCGGATTTGTTGATTCAATTCCAAGGTCCTTGAGGAGTGCCTTGAGCCACATTAGTTCCGTTGTAAGTTTCCTCATGGCTCTATATTCGGATTTGGCACTTGAAAGTGATACGACCTTTTGTTTCTTGCTCTTCCAAGTGACCAAGTTACCACCAAGAAACGTGCAGTAGCCAGTAGTAGAGCGGCGGTCTTCACGATCTCCGGCATAGTCAGCGTCGCAATAACCCACTAGTTCGGTGTTATTGTTGCGCCCCATCCAGATTCCTTGTCCCGGCGAGCCTTTGATATACTTGAGGATTCGGGTCACCATGTTCCAGTGATGGACAGTTGGATCCTTCATGTGCTGGCTCGCCTGGTTCACAGCAAAACAAATGTCAGGCCGTGTGATGGTTAAGTAGATAAGTTTACCTACTAGGCGTCGGTATAGGCTAACGTCCTTGAATGGAGCTGTATTGAGCTCCCCCTGTCCTCCAGCCTTGTAGTTCTCTTCAAGAGGTGTTGCCACTGATTTTGATCCTAATTTCCCTGTCTTACTCAACAGATCAAGAGCATATTTTCTTTGTGACAAAAATAATCCTTCATCCGATCTATATACTTATATCCCAAGAAAATATTTCAATTCTCCAAGATCTTTAATGTCAAAAACCGATTTCAAGAAGGTTTTAGTATCTTGAATACCTACCGTGTCACTTCCAGTGATGATGATATCATCCAAATACACTAGAATGACAACTATACCTTTGGTGCTTGGTAATGTGAAGAGGGTGTGATCAGCCTCAGATTTGCGAAAGCCTTTGCCAAGAAGTGTGGTGCTCAGCTTATGGTACCATGCCCTTGGAGACTGTTTTAAACCGTAGATTGCTTTGTTGAGTTTTAAGACCTTTCCCGGACCAATGGTGTCTTCTAGGCCTGGTGGTGGCCGCATATATACGTCGTCTTCAAGCTCTCCTTGCAAGAATGCATTCTTAACATCCATTTGCCACAGTTCCCAATCCAGGTTGGTGGCGAGAGAGAGAACCACTCGAACCGTATGAAGCTTAGCCACCGGGGCAAACGTATCTAGATAGTCCTCCCCATACGTTTGCGTGAATCCTCGTGCAACAAGACGCGCCTTATAGCGTTCGATCTCTCCATCACTCTTATACTTAATAGTGAAGATATAGCGCGACGTTACATCCTTCTTGCCCTTGGGTAATTCGGCTTCATCCCATGTGTGGTTTTGAACCATGGCCGTGTTCTCGGCTTCGACCGCTTCTCGCCATACCTTGTGGTCCTTAGCCTCATCATAGGTCTGTGGGATCTAGTTCTTGTCAATATGGCCAAGGAAGACTTGATGATCCTTAGGGAAATGTGCAAGGGAACATACGGCTTGAATAGGGTGTGCGACGGCCACGTTGTTGTAGTAAACGCGAGTGTGCTTCCAATTGTTGGGATGAAACTTGATGCGCTGGCTTCGTCTAAGGGGAACTATAGTTTCAGTATCAGAGTCAGCACTTCCTTGTGTGGCCGGTTCCTCTGTTTGGACCTCTTCCACAGGAGGCGTCTCGGCATTATTGTCCGTAGGCAGTTCCTCGGTTGGAGATGCATCTGTTGGTGCGTCTGGTGCATCAAGGTCAGGCTCAGTAGATGGCTCACGGTGTTCTGGTGATGTTGACCCGGCCGACTCATTGGTGACCCGATCATTTTCGATGCCTAGCCGTTCAAGGATAATACGTAGGTTTCGTGTCCGGTCGGACGATGAGGTCGATAAATTGCGAAGCTCGTCCCAGTTTTTCTCATCATAGAACCCTTGGGACTCGACAAATTTGACATCACGAGACACAAGGACTCTCTGCATGTCCGGCTCATAACACTTATACCCTTTTTGTGTAGTGGAGTATCCAATAAACATGCTTTTAACACTTTTTGCATCGAGCTTATCTCGTTGTTCACCTGGTCGCAACACATAACAAACACACCCAAACACTCTTAAGTGATCAAATGTAGGTTTTGCCTTGTTTAATACCTCAAATGGGGATATGTCGTTAAGGATCTTTGTCGGTGTGCGGTTGATGAGATAACAGGCTGCAAGTACCGCATCTCCCCAAAAAAGTTTTGGAACCCTTGTGTGAAACATCATAGACCTTGCTACCTCCATGAGATGTCTGTTCTTCCTTTCAGCCACTCCATTTTGTTGTGGTGTGTATGGACAACTTGTTTGGTAAATGATCCCATGGTTCGCTAGATATTGTTTGAAGGCATGGCTTGTGTACTCCCCACCATTATCTGATCTCAAAATTTTAATCTTTGCATTATAATGGTTAGTCACATATTTTTGAAAATTAGTGAAGGCTTCAAGAACTCTATCCTTAGAGGGAAGCAAAGTTAACCAAGTATATTTTGATTTTTCATCAATAAAAGTCACAAAATATTTTTGATTTTCTCTAGATAGGCAAGGAGATGTCCAAACATCAGAATGAATTAAATCAAAACATCTTTCATAAATAGTAATAGATTTAGGAAAGACAGCCTTGCAATGTTTACCAAGAATACAAGCTTCACACTCATCATTTTTAAAGGAAATATTAGGAAACATCAAATTTAAAGCTCTAGTGTGAGGATGTCCTAGCCTAGCATGTAAAATAGAATCACTAGGTTTAACAATAACCGAATTAAAACAAGATGCAGAAGAAGAAGATAGATTCAAGTCCTCAAGCACATAGAGATCCTCCTTGGACCCTCCTTGGCCAAGAACTTTACTTGTCTCAATATCCTGAAAATAAACCTTGTTAGGACCAAATATTGCATAACAATTTAAATCAGTGGTGGCTCTCATAACTGATAGCAAGTTAGATGTAAAATTTGGCATATAAAAAGCTTTAGTTTCCTTATCAAATAATTTCAAAGTCCCTATGCCTTTAACTGGTACCCTCTCACCATTAGCTATCACAACATTACCATTGGCCGGTTTAATGTCACTAATCAACCTAGAATCACTAATCATGTGATGTGATGCACCAGAATCAACAATAAGGGGCTTATTTTTGTTTAAAGCAAGAAAGGTTTTACCGGAGGCCTCCTTGAGGGCCTTGATGAGCGCATCAAGGTCGGACCGCCTCACCAGCTCGGAGGAGGCAGCGAGTGCAGTTCCATTTCCTCCCACAGCTTGTTGGTGTGGTTCTGAAGTTGGTGTTTCCCCCACTACAGCTGCTTGGTGGGCTCTCGGTGGTCCTCCGCGGCTTGGTCGTCCACGGTTAATGCGAAGGTGTGGATGAAGAATCCAGCAGCGGCTCTTAAAGTGGCCAACCTTCTTGCAGTGCTCACATACCGGTGGGTTCTTGTCATCCGGTTTGTAGTAGCCTTGGTTTGCTGATGCCATCTCGACTTTGTTGGCGGTCACTAGCTCTCCTTTGCTGCCAAATAGACCCATGGAGCCATGCTCCTTTTGGATTTGGTTGCAAACGTCGTCAAGGCTTGGAAGCTTGTCTGACCGCAAGATGTGCTTGATGAGGTCGTTGTAGGAGGGATTTAGGGTCAAGAGTAGACCAAACACCTTGTCTTGTTCGCGCCTCTCGTTCAGTATGGCTGGATCTATTGTCGCCAGCCTAAGCATCTCTAGTTCAGCCCACAAGGACCTAAACTTCCCAAAATGCTTGGTGAACTCCATATCTTCTTGGTTGAGATTGTTAATGGCCCTCTTAATCTCAAAGATACGGTTGACATTGGTAATATTTCCAAACACGTTCTTGAGAGTGTCCCATAAGTCCTTTGCGGTTTCGCACTAGGAGTAAGCTTCAAGGATAGGGGCATCAAGTGATTTTTGAATGATAGCTAGGACTCCTTGGTCTTCTTGGAACCATTTGTTCCTTTCATCTCCGGCAAGATCCTTGCCTTCTTTGGTGGTCTCGCCACTTGAAGCTTCGCTTGTTTCAACATGGGACCAAAGTCCTCGGCCGCATAGGGCTGTCTTCGTGGTTCTAGCCCACAGTAAGTAGTTCTCTCCCTTGAGAGTAACTGGAACAATCATAGTTTTGGTGGTTTCCATGGTAAACTCGTTGGTTTAAGTGTTTGTCCAACGGTTAAACAGAGAAAGAGTTTTTAAGAACAAAGATTAGAGAACAAAGAGAGATGATGCGGAAGATTGTGATGGAGATGGAGTCAAGAAACAGGCACAACCTGCTCTGATACCATGTAAGAATTAATGAAAGAAGATTTGAGTGTTACTTAGAGTTTTAGAATCGGTTAGAGTAGGAAGAGAGTGAAGAGAGTAAGCGATTGGGAGAGAGTAGGTTGGAGAAAGAGAGATGAACTCTTTTCTTACTTTATTTAGATCATATGTACAAACCATATATAGAGATATACAAAGGGGATATTCTCCCTAGGATTCTATGCACAAATACACATAGAGATAGTGACATCTCCTTAATAGAACATGTGACTCCTTCCCATTGACTTCCCAATTGTGCAACTTGCCCAACGGCTCTCAATGGAAGGTTCTCGAGGATATGGGACCATTGGAGGCTCCTCTTAGTGGATTGAGCTTGGTAAGACTATTGACTGTACGGACGGCCCATTAGGTTGGCTGTACGGACGGTTGTACGGACGGCCCACTAGGTTGGCTGTACGGACGGCTGTACGGACGGCCAACTAGGTTGGTTGTACGGACGGTGGTGTGCCATTTCATAGTAAACAGCTATGTTACTCTTTCTAGGGTGAAAATATGCAACAATCTAATGCGTTTGACTAATTATAAGAGTTCGGGTTTAATTTGGAGTGTTTAGACAACACTTATACCTATTTTATTCCAAAATAGGCTTAAAATGAGAAAACAGGCTAAAACCGAGAAAACATTAATTCGAAGCAGTAAACAGCTTTGTTTGTGTTTCTAGTGTCAAAATGTGTGACAATCCAATGCATTTAACTAATTGTAAGAGTTCGGGAGGAATTTGGAGTGTTTAGACAACAATTATACCCATTTTGTCCCAAAACAGGCTAAAACCGAGAAAACATTGATTTAAAGCAGTAAACAGCTATGTTACTCTTTCTAGGGTGAAAATATGCAACAATCTAATGCGTTTGACTAATTATAAGAGTTCGGGTTTAAATTGGAGTGTTTAGACAACACTTATACCTATTTTGTTCCAAATAGGCTTAAAACAAGAAAACAGGCTAAAACCGAGAAAACATTAATTCGAAGCAAAAAACAGCTTTGTTTGTGTTTCTAGTGTCAAAATGTGTGACAATCCAATGCATTTAACTAATTGTAAGAGTTTGGGAGAAATTTGGAGTGTTTAGACAACAATTATACCCATTTTGTCCCAAAACAGGCTAAAACCGAGAAAACATTGATTTAAAGCAGTAAACAGCTATGTTACTCTTTCTAGGGTGAAAGTATGTAACAATCAAATGCGTTTGACTAATTATAAGAGTCCGGGTTTAATTTGGAGTGTTTAGACAACAATTATACCTATTCTGTTCCAGAATAGGCTTAAAACGAGAAAACAGGCTAAAACCGCGAAAATATTTATTAAAATCAGTAAACAGCTTTATTTGTGTTTCTGGGGTCAACATGTGTGAAAATCAAATGCATTTGACTAATTGTAAGAGTTCGGGATGAATTTGGAGTGTTTAAACAACAATTATACCCGTTTTGTCCCGAAACAGGCTAAACCCGAGAAAACATTGATTTAAAGCAGTAAACAGCTATGTTACTGTTCCTAGGGTCAAAATATGAAATAATCCAATGCATTTGACTAATTGTAAGAGCTCGGGATGAATTTGGAGTGTTTAGACAACACTTATACCCATTTTGTCCCGAAACAGGCTAAAACCGAGAAGACATTGATTTAAAGCAGTAAACAGCTATGTTACTCTTTCTAGGGTGAAAATATGCAACAATCTAATGCGTTTGACTAATTATAAGAGTTTGGGTTTAATTTGGAGTGTTTAGACAACACTTACACCTATTTTGTTTCAAAATAGGCTTAAAACGAGAAAACAGGCTAAAACCGAGAAAACATTAATTCGAAGCAGTAAACAGCTTTGTTTGGGTTTCTAGTGTCAAAATGTGTGACAATCCAATGCATTTAACTAATTGTAAGAGTTTGGGAGGAATTTGGAGTGTTTAGACAACAATTATACCCATTTTGTCCCAAAACAGGCTAAAACCGAGAAAACATTGATTTAAAGCAGTAAACAGCTATATTACTCTTTCTAGGGTGAAAATGTGCAACAATCTAATGCGTTTGACTAAGTATAAGAGTCCGGGTTGAATTTGGAGTGTTTAGACAACAATTATACCTATTCTGTTCCAAAATAGGCTTAAAACAAGAAAACAGGCTAAAACCGCGAAAACATTGATTAAAATCAGTAAACAGCTTTGTTTGTGTTTCTGGGGTCAACATGTGTGACAATCAAATGCGTTTGACTAATTGTAAGAGTTCGAGATGAATTTGGAGATTTTAGACAACAATTATACCCATTTTGTCCCGAAACAGGCTAAAACCAAGAAAACATTAATTCGAAGAAATAAACAGGTTTGTTACTGTTCCTAGGGTCAAAATATGTAATAATCCAATCATTTGTCTAATTGTAAGAGCTCGGGATGAATTTGGAGTGTTTAGACAACAATTATACCTATTTTGTCCCAAAACAGGCTAAAACCAAGAAGACATTGATTTAAAGCAGTAAACAGCTATGTTACTCTTTCTAGGGTGAAAATATGCAACAATCTAATGCTTTTGACTAATTATAAGAGTTCGGATTTAATTTGGAGTGTTTAGACAACACTTATACATATTTTGTTCCAAAATAGGCTTAAAATGAGAAAACAGGCTAAAACCGAAAAAACATTAATTCGAAGCAGTAAACAGCTTTTTTTGTGTTTCTAGTGTCAAAATGTGTGACAATCCAATGCATTTAACTAATTGTAAGAGTTCGGGAGGAATTTGGAGTGTTTAGACAACAATTATACCCATTTTGTCCCAAAACAGGCTAAAACCGAGAAAACATTGATTTAAAGCAGTAAACAGCTATATTACTCTTTCTAGGGTGAAAATATGCAACAATCTAATGTGTTTGACTAATTATAAGAGTTCGGGTTTAAATTGGAGTGTTTAGACAACATTTATACCTATTTTGTTCCAAATAGGCTTAAAACGAGAAAACAGGCTAAAACCGAGAAAACATTAATTCGAAGCAGTAAACAGCTTTGTTTGGGTTTCTAGTGTCAAAATGTGTGACAATCCAATGCATTTAACTAATTGTAAGAGTTTGGGAGGAATTTGGAGTGTTTAGACAACAATTATACCCATTTTGTCCCAAAACAGGCTAAAACCGAGAAAACATTGACTTAAAGCAGTAAAAAGCTATGTTACTCTTTCTAGGGTGAAAGTATGTAACAATCTAATGTGTTTGACTAAGTATAAGAGTCTGGGTTTAATTTGGAGTGTTTAGACAACAATTATACCTATTCTGTTCCAAAATAGGCTTAAAACGAGAAAACAGGCTAAAACCGCGAAAACATTGATTAAAATCAGTAAACAGCTTTGTTTGTGTTTCTGGGGTCAACATGTGTGACAATCAAATGCGTTTGACTAATTGTAAGGGTTCGGGATGAATTTGGAGATTTTAGACAACAATTATACCCATTTTGTCCCGAAACAGGCTAAAACCGAGAAAACATTAATTCGAAGAAATAAACAGCTTTGTTACTGTTCCTAGGGTCAAGATATGTAATAATCCAATGCATTTGACTAATTGTAAGAGCTTGGGAGGAATTAGAGTGTTTAGACAATAATTATACCCATTTTGTCCCAAAACAGGCTAAAACCGAGAAAACATTGACTTAAAGCAGTAAACAGCTATGTTACTCTTTCTAGGGTTAAAGTATGCAACAATCTAATGTGTTTGAATAAGTATAAGATTCCGGGTTGAATTTGGAGTGTTTAGACAACAATTATACCTATTCTGTTCCAAAATAGGCTTAAAACGAGAAAACAGGCTAAAACCGCGAAAACATTGATTAAAATCAGTAAACAGCTTTGTTTGTGTTTCTGGGGTCAACATGTGTGACAATCAAATGCGTTTGACTAATTGTAAGAGTTCGGGAGGAATTTGGAGATTTTAGACAACAATTATACCCATTTTGTCCCGAAACAGGCTAAAACCGAGAAAACATTAATTCGAAGAAATAAACAGCTTTGTTACTGTTCCTAGGGTCAAATTATGTAATAATCCAATCATTTGACTAATTGTAAGAGCTCGGTATGAATTTGGAGTGTTTAGACAACAATTATACCTATTTTGTCCCAAAACAGGCTAAAACCGAGAAGACATTGATTTAAAGCAGTAAACAGCTATGTTACTCTTTCTAGGGTGAAAATATGCAACAATCTAATGCGTTTGACTGATTATAAGAGTTCGGGTTTAATTTGGAGTGTTTAGACAACAATTATACCTATTCTGTTCCAAAATAGGCTTAAAACGAGAAAACAGGCTAAAACCGCGAAAATATTTATTAAAATCAGTAAACAGCTTTGTATGTGTTTCTGGGGTCAACATGTGTGACAATCAAATGCGTTTGACTAATTGTAAGAGTTCGGGATGAATTTGGAGATTTTAGACAACAATTATACCCATTTTGTCCCGAAACAGGCTAAAACCGAGAAAACATTAATTCGAAGAAATAAACAGCTTTGTTACTGTTCTTAGGGTCAAAATATGTAATAATCCAATCATTTGACTAATTGTAAGAGCTCGGGATGAATTTGGAGTGTTTAGACAACAATTACACCTATTTAGTCCCAAAACATGCTAAAACCAAGAAGACATTGATTTAAAACAGTAAACAGCTATGTTACTCTTTCTAGGGTGAAAATATGCAACAATCTAATGCTTTTGACTAATTATAAGAGTTCGGGTTTAATTTGGAGTGTTTAGACAACACTTATACCTATTTTGTTCCAAAATAGGCTTAAAATGAGAAAACAAGCTAAAACCGAGAAAACATTAATTCGAAGCAGTAAACAGCTTTTTTTGTGTTTCTAGTGTCAAAATGTGTGACAATCCAATGCATTTAACTAATTGTAAGAGTTCGGGAGGAATTTGGAGTGTTTAGACAACAATTATACCCATTTTGTCCCAAAACAGGCTAAAACCAAGAAACCATTGATTTAAAGCAGTAAACAGCTATATTACTCTTTCTAGGGTGAAAATATGCAACAATCTAATGCGTTTGACTAATTATAAGAGTTCGGGTTTAAATTGGAGTGTTTAGACAACATTTATACCTATTTTGTTCCAAATAGGCTTAAAACGAGAAAATAGGCTAAAACCGAGAAAACATTAATTCGAAGCAGTAAACAGCTTTGTTTGGGTTTCTAGTGTCAAAATGTGTGACAATCCAATGCATTTAACTAATTGTAAGAGTTTGGGAGGAATTTGGAGTGTTTAGACAACAATTATACCCATTTTGTCCCAAAACAGGCTAAAACCGAGAAAACATTGATTTAAAGCAGTAAACAGCTATGTTACTCTTTCTAGGGTGAAAGTATGTAACAATCTAATGTGTTTGACTAAGTATAAGAGTCCGGGTTTAATTTGGAGTGTTTAGACAACAATTATACCTATTCTGTTCCAAAATAGGCTTAAAACGAGAAAACAGGCTAAAACCGCGAAAACATTGATTAAAATCAGTAAACAGCTTTGTTTGTGTTTCTGGGGTCAACATGTGTGACAATCAAATGCGTTTGACTAATTGTAAGGGTTCGGGATGAATTTGGAGATTTTAGACAACAATTATACCCATTTTGTCCCGAAACAGGCTAAAACCGAGAAAACATTAATTCGAAGAAATAAACAGCTTTGTTACTGTTCCTAGGGTCAAGATATGTAATAATCCAATGCATTTGACTAATTGTAAGAGCTCGGGAGGAATTAGAGTGTTTAGACAATAATTATACCCATTTTGTCCCAAAACAGGCTAAAACCGAGAAAACATTGACTTAAAGCAGTAAACAGCTATGTTACTCTTTCTAGGGTGAAAGTATGTAACAATCTAATGTGTTTGAATAAGTATAAGAGTCCGGGTTGAATTTGGAGTGTTTAGACAACAATTATACCTATTCTGTTCCAAAATAGACTTAAAACGAGAAAACAGGCTAAAACCGCGAAAACATTGATTAAAATCAGTAAACAGCTTTGTTTGTGTTTCTGGGGTCAACATGTGTGACAATCAAATGCGTTTGACTAATTATAAGAGTTCGGGAGGAATTTGGAGATTTTAGACAACAATTATACCCATTTTGTCCCGAAACAGGCTAAAACCGAGAAAACATTAATCCGAAGAAATAAACAGCTTTGTTACTGTTCCTAGGGTCAAAATATGTAATAATCCAATCATTTGACTAATTGTAAGAGCTCGGGATGAATTTGGAGTGTTTAGACAACAATTATACCTATTTTGTCCCAAAACAGGCTAAAACCAAGAAGACATTGATTTAAAGCAGTAAACAGCTATGTTACTCTTTCTAGGGTGAAAATATGCAACAATCTAATGCTTTTGACTAATTATAAGAGTTCGGGTTTAATTTGGAGTGTTTAGACAACATTTATACCTATTTTGTTCCAAATAGGCTTAAAACGAGAAAACAGGCTAAAACCGAGAAAACATTAATTCGAAGCAGTAAACAGCTTTGTTTGGGTTTCTAGTGTCAAAATGTGTGACAATCCAATGCATTTAACTAATTGTAAGAGTTTGGGAGGAATTTGGAGTGTTTAGACAACAATTATACCCATTTTGTCCCAAAACAGGCTAAAACCGAGAAAACATTGACTTAAAGCAGTAAACAGCTATGTTACGCTTTCTAGGGTGAAAGTATGTAACAATCTAATGTGTTTGACTAAGTATAAGAGTCCGGGTTTAATTTGGAGTGTTTAGACAACAATTATACCTATTCTGTTCCAAAATAGGCTTAAAACGAGAAAACAGGCTAAAACCGCGAAAACATTGATTAAAATCAGTAAACCGCTTTGTTTGTGTTTCTGGGGTCAACATGTGTGACAATCAAATGCGTTTGACTAATTGTAAGGGTTCGGGATGAATTTGGAGATGTTAGACAACAATTATACCCATTTTGTCCCGAAACAGGCTAAAACCAAGAAAACATTAATTCGAAGAAATAAACAGCTTTGTTACTGTTCCTAGGGTCAAGATATGTAATAATCCAATGCATTTGACTAATTGTAAGAGCTTGGGAGGAATTAGAGTGTTTAGACAATAATTATACCCATTTTGTCCCAAAACAGGCTAAAACCGAGAAAACATTGACTTAAAGCAGTAAACAGCTATGTTACTCTTTCTAGGGTGAAAGTATGTGACAATCTAATGTGTTTGAATAAGTATAAGAGTCCGGGTTGAATTTGGAGTGTTTAGACAACAATTATACCTATTCTGTTCCAAAATAGTCTTAAAACGAGAAAACAGGCTAAAACCGCGAAAACATTGATTAAAACCAGTAAACAGCTTTGTTTGTGTTTCTGGGGTCAACATGTGTGACAATCAAATGCGTTTGACTAATTGTAAGAGTTCAGGAGGAATTTGGAGATTTTAGAGAACAATTATACCCATTTTATCCCGAAACAGGCTAAAACCGAGAAAACATTAATTCGAAGAAATAAACAGCTTTGTTACTGTTCCTAGGGTCAAAATATGTAATAATCCAATCATTTGACTAATTGTAAGAGCTCAGGATGAATTTGGAGTGTTTAGACAACAATTATACTTATTTTGTCCCAAAACAGGCTAAAACCGAGAAAACATTGATTTAAAGCAGTAAACAGCTATGTTACTCTTTCTAGGGTGAAAATATGCAACAATCTAATGCGTTTGACTAATTATAAGAGTTCGGGTTTAAATTGGAGTGTTTAGACAACACTTATACCTATTTTGTTCCAAATAGGCTTAAAACGAGAAAACAGGCTAAAACCGAGAAAACATTAATTCGAAGCAATAAACAGCTTTGTTTGTGTTTCTAGTGTCAAAATGTGTGACAATCCAATCCATTTAACTAATTGTAAGAGTTTGGGAGAAATTTGGAGTGTTTAGACAACATTTATACCCATTTTGTCCCAAAACAGGCTAAAACCGAGAAAACATTGATTTAAAGCAGTAAACAGCTATGTTACTCTTTCTAGGGTGAAAGTATGTAACAATCTAATGCGTTTGACTAATTATAAGAGTCCGGGTTTAATTTGGAGTGTTTAGAAAACAATTATACCTATTCTGTTCCAAAATAGGCTTAAAACGAGAAAACAGGCTAAAACCGCGAAAATATTTATTAAAATCAGTAAACAGCTTTATTTGTGTTTCTGGGGTCAACATGTGTGACAATCAAATGCATTTGACTAATTGTAAGAGTTCGGGATGAATTTGGAGTGTTTAAACAACAATTATACCCATTTTGTCCCGAAACAGGCTAAACCCGAGAAAACATTGATTTAAAGCAGTAAACAGCTATGTTACTGTTCCTAGTGTCAAAATATGTAATAATCCAATGCATTTGACTAATTGTAAGAGTTCGGGATGAATTTGGAGTGTTTAGACAACACTTATACCCATTTTGTCCCGAAACAGGCTAAAACCGAGAAGACATTGATGTAAAGCAGTAAACAGCTATGTTACTCTTTCTAGGGTGAAAATATGTAACAATCTAATGCGTTTGACTAATTATAAGAGTTCGGGTTTAATTTGGAGTGTTTAGACAACACTTATACCTATTTTGTTCCAAAATAGACTTAAAACGAGAAAACAGGCTAAAACCGAGAAAACGTTAATTCGAAGCAGTAAACAGCTTTGTTTGTGTTTTAAGTGTCAAAATGTGTGATAACCCAATGCATTTGACTAATTGTAAGAGTTCGGGAGGAATTTGGAGTGTTTAGACAACAATTATACCCATTTTGTCCCAAAACAGGCTTAAAACAAGAAAACAGGCTAAAACCGAGAAAACATTAATTCGAAGAAAAAAACAGCTTTGTTACTGTTCCTAGGGTCAAAATATGTAATAATCCAATCAATTGACTAATTGTAAGAGCTCGGGATGAATTTGGAGTGTTTAGACAACAATTATACCCATTTTGTCCCAAAACCGGCTAAAACCGAGAAAAAATTGATTTAAAGCAGTAAACAACTATGTTACTCTTTCTAGGGTGAAAATATGCAAGAATCTAATGCGTTTGACTAATTTTAAGAGTTCGGGTTTAATTTGGAGTGTTTAGACAACACTTATACCTATTTTGTTCCAAAATAGGCTTAAAATGAGAAAACAGGCTAAAACCGAGAAAACATTAATTCGAAGCAGTAAACAGATTTTTTTGTGTTTCTAGTGTCAAAATGTGTGACAATCCAATGCATTTAACTAATTGTAAGAGTTCGGGAGGAATTTGGAGTGTTTAGACAACAATTATACCCATTTTGTCCCAAAACAGGCTAAAACCAAGAAAACATTGATTTAAAGCAGTAAACAGCTATATTACTCTTTCTAGGGTGAAAATATGTAACAATCCAATGCGTTTGACTAATTATAAGCGTTCGGGTTTAAATTGGAGTTTTTAGACAACACTTATACCTATTTTGTTCCAAATAGGCTTAAAACGAGAAAACAGGCTAAAACCGAGAAAGCATTAATTCGAAGCAGTAAACAGCTTTGTTACTGTTCCTAGGGTCAAAATATGTAATAATCCAATTATTTGACTAATTGTAAGAGCTCGGGATGAATTTGGAGTGTTTAGACAACAATTATACCTATTTTGTCCCAAGACAGGCTAAAACCAAGAAGACATTGATTTAAAGCAGTAAACAGCTATGTTACTCTTTCTAGGGTGAAAATATGCAACAATCTAATGCGTTTGACTAATTATAAGAGTTCGGGTTTAATTTGGAGTGTTTAGACAACACTTATACCTATTTTGTTCCAAAATAGGCTTAAAATGAGAAAACAGGCTAAAACCAAGAAAACATTGATTAAAATCAGTAAACAGCTTTGTTTGTGTTTCTGGGGTCAACATGTGTGAAAATCAAATGCGTTTGACTAATTGTAAGAGCTCGGGATGAATTTGGAGTGTTTAGACAACAATTATACCCATTTTGTCCCAAAACAGGCTAAAACCGAGAAAACATTGACTGAAAGCAGTAAACAGCTATGTTACTCTTTCTAGGGTGAAAGTATGTAACAATCTATGTGTTTGACTAATTATAAGAGTTCGGGTTTAATTTGGAGTGCTTAGACAACACTTATACCTATTTTGTTCCAAAATAGGCTTAAAATGAGAAAACAGGCTAAAACCGAGAAAACATTGATTAAAATCAGTAAACAGCTTTGTTTGTGTTTCTGGGGTCAACATGTGTGACAATCAAATGCGTTTGACTAATTGTAAGAGTTCGGGATGAATTTGGATATTTTAGACAACAATTATACCCATTTTGTCCCGAAACAGGCTAAAACCGAGAAAACATTGATTTAAAGCAGTAAACAGCTATGTCACTCTTTCTAGGGTGAAAATATGCAACAATCTAATGCGTTTGACTAATTATAAGAGTTCGGGTTTAAATTGGAGTGTCTAGACAACACTTATACCTATTTTGTTCCAAATAGGCTTAAAACGAGAAAACAGGCTAAAACCGAGAAAACATTAGTTCGAAGCAATAAACAGCTTTGTTTGTGTTTCTAGTGTCAAAATGTGTGACAATCCAATCCATTTAACTAATTGTAAGAGTTCGGGAGGAATTTGGAGTGTTTAGACAACAATTATACCCATTTTGTCCCAAAACAGGCTAAAACCAAGAAAACATTGATTTAAAGCAGTAAACAGCTATATTACTCTTTCTAGGGTGAAAATATGTAACAATCCAATGCGTTTGACTAATTATAAGCGTTCGGGTTTAAATTGGAGTTTTTAGACAACACTTATACCTATTTTGTTCCAAATAGGCTTAAAACGAGAAAACAGGCTAAAACCGAGAAAGCATTAATTCGAAGCAGTAAACAGCTTTGTTACTGTTCCTAGGGTCAAAATATGTAATAATCCAATTATTTGACTAATTGTAAGAGCTCGGGATGAATTTGGAGTGTTTAGACAACAATTATACCTATTTTGTCCCAAGACAGGCTAAAACCAAGAAGACATTGATTTAAAGCAGTAAACAGCTATGTTACTCTTTCTAGGGTGAAAATATGCAACAATCTAATGCGTTTGACTAATTATAAGAGTTCGGGTTTAATTTGGAGTGTTTAGACAACACTTATACCTATTTTGTTCCAAAATAGGCTTAAAATGAGAAAACAGGCTAAAACCGCGAAAACATTGATTAAAATCAGTAAACAGCTTTGTTTGTGTTTCTGGTGTCAACATGTGTGACAATCAAATGCGTTTGACTAATTGTAAGAGTTCGGGATGAATTTGGAGATTTTAGACAACAATTGTACCCATTTTGTCCCGAAACAGGCTAAAACCGAGAAAACATTAATTCGAAGAAATAAACAGCTTTGTTACTGTTCCTAGGGTCAAAATATGTAATAATCCAATCATTTGACTAATTGTAAGAGCTCGGGATGAATTTGGAGTGTTTAGACAACAATTATACCTATTTTGTCCCAAAACAGGCTAAAACCGAGAAGACATTGATTTAAAGCAGTAAACAGCTATGTTACTCTTTCTAGGGTGAAAATATGCAAGAATCTAATGCGTTTGACTAATTATAAGAGTTCGGGTTTAAATTGGAGTGTTTAGACAACACTTATACCTGTTTTGTTCCAAAATAGGGTTAAAACGAGAAAACAGGCTAAAACCGAGAAAACATTAATTCGAAGCAGAAAACAGCTTTGTTTGTGTTTCTAGTGTCAAAATGTGTGACAATCCAATGCATTTAACTAATTGTAAGAGTTTGGGAGGAATTTGGAGTGTTTAGACAACAATTATACCCATTTTGTCCCAAAACAGGCTAAAACCGAGAAAACATTGATTTAAAGCAGTAAACAGCTATATTACTCTTTCTAGGGTGAAAATATGTAACAATCCAATGCGTTTGACTAATTATAAGAGTTCGGGTTTAAATTGGAGTGTTTAGACAACACTTATACCTATTTTGTTCCAAATAGGCTTAAAACGAGAAAACAGGCTAAAACCAAGAAAGAATTAATTCGAAGCAGTAAACAGCTTTGTTACTGTTCCTAGGGTCAAAATATGTAATAATCCAATTATTTGACTAATTGTAAGAGCTCGGGATGAATTTGGAGTGTTTAGACAACAATTATACCTATTTTGTCCCAAGACAGGCTAAAACCAAGAAGACATTGATTTAAAGCAGTAAACAGCTATGTTACTCTTTCTAGGGTGAAAATATGCAACAATCTAATGCGTTTGACTAATTATAAGAGTTCGGGTTTAATTTGGAGTGTTTAGACAACACTTATACCTATTTTGTTCCAAAATAGGCTTAAATGAGAAAACAGGCTAAAACCAAGAAAACATTGATTAAAATCAGTAAACAGCTTTGTTTGTGTTTCTGGGGTCAACATGTGTGACAATCAAATGCGTTTGACTAATTGTAAGAGCTCGGGATGAATTTGGAGTGTTTAGACAACAATTATACCCATTTTGTCCCAAAACAGGCTAAAACCGAGAAAACATTGACTGAAAGCAGTAAACAGCTATGTTACTCTTTCTAGGGTGAAAGTATGTAACAATCTAATGTGTTTGACTAATTATAAGAGTTCGGGTTTAATTTGGAGTGTTTAGACAACACTTATACCTGTTTTGTTCCAAAATAGGGTTAAAACGAGAAAACAGGCTAAAACCGAGAAAACATTAATTCGAAGCAGAAAACAGCTTTGTTTGTGTTTCTAGTGTCAAAATGTGTGACAATCCAATGCATTTAACTAATTGTAAGAGTTTGGGAGGAATTTGGAGTGTTTAGACAACAATTATACCCATTTTGTCCCAAAACAGGCTAAAACCGAGAAAACATTGATTTAAAGCAGTAAACAGCTATATTACTCTTTCTAGGGTGAAAATATGTAACAATCCAATGCGTTTGACTAATTATAAGAGTTCGGGTTTAAATTGGAGTGTTTAGATAACACTTATACCTATTTTGTTCCAAATAGGCTTAAAACGAGAAAACAGGCTAAAACCAAGAAAGAATTAATTCGAAGCAGTAAACAGCTTTGTTACTGTTCCTAGGGTCAAAATATGTAATAATCCAATTATTTGACTAATTGTAAGAGCTCGGGATGAATTTGGAGTGTTTAGACAACAATTATACCTATTTTGTCCCAAGACAGGCTAAAACCAAGAAGACATTGATTTAAAGCAGTAAACAGCTATGTTACTCTTTCTAGGGTGAAAATATGCAACAATCTAATGCGTTTGACTAATTATAAGAGTTCGGATTTAATTTGGAGTGTTTAGACAACACTTATACCTATTTTGTTCCAAAATAGGCTTAAATGAGAAAACAGGCTAAAACCAAGAAAACATTGATTAAAATCAGTAAACAGCTTTGTTTGTGTTTCTGGGGTCAACATGTGTGACAATCAAATGCGTTTGACTAATTGTAAGAGCTCGGGATGAATTTGGAGTGTTTAGACAACAATTATACCCATTTTGTCCCAAAACAGGCTAAAACCGAGAAAACATTGACTGAAAGCAGTAAACAGCTATGTTACTCTTTCTAGGGTGAAAGTATGTAACAATCTAATGTGTTTGACTAATTATAAGAGTTCGGGTTTAATTTGGAGTGTTTAGACAACACTTATACCTGTTTTGTTCCAAAATAGGGTTAAAACGAGAAAACAGGCTAAAACCGAGAAAACATTAATTCGAAGCAGAAAACAGCTTTGTTTGTGTTTCTAGTGTCAAAATGTGTGACAATCCAATGCATTTAACTAATTGTAAGAGTTTGGGAGGAATTTGGAGTGTTTAGACAACAATTATACCCATTTTGTCCCAAAACAGGCTAAAACCGAGAAAACATTGATTTAAAGCAGTAAACAGCTATATTACTCTTTCTAGGGTGAAAATATGTAACAATCCAATGCGTTTGACTAATTATAAGAGTTCGGGTTTAAATTGGAGTGTTTAGATAACACTTATACCTATTTTGTTCCAAATAGGCTTAAAACGAGAAAACAGGCTAAAACCAAGAAAGAATTAATTCGAAGCAGTAAACAGCTTTGTTACTGTTCCTAGGGTCAAAATATGTAATAATCCAATTATTTGACTAATTGTAAGAGCTCGGGATGAATTTGGAGTGTTTAGACAACAATTATACCTATTTTGTCCCAAGACAGGCTAAAACCAAGAAGACATTGATTTAAAGCAGTAAACAGCTATGTTACTCTTTCTAGGGTGAAAATATGCAACAATCTAATGCGTTTGACTAATTATAAGAGTTCGGATTTAATTTGGAGTGTTTAGACAACACTTATACCTATTTTGTTCCAAAATAGGCTTAAATGAGAAAACAGGCTAAAACCAAGAAAACATTGATTAAAATCAGTAAACAGCTTTGTTTGTGTTTCTGGGGTCAACATGTGTGACAATCAAATGCGTTTGACTAATTGTAAGAGCTCGGGATGAATTTGGAGTGTTTAGACAACAATTATACCCATTTTGTCCCAAAACAGGCTAAAACCGAGAAAACATTGACTGAAAGCAGTAAACAGCTATGTTACTCTTTCTAGGGTGAAAGTATGTAACAATCTAATGTGTTTGACTAATTATAAGAGTTCGGGTTTAATTTGGAGTGTTTAGACAACACTTATACCTATTTTGTTCCAAAATAGGCTTAAAATGAGAAAACAGGCTAAAACCGAGAAAACATTGATTAAAATCAGTAAACAGCTTTGTTTGTGTTTCTGGGGTCAACATGTGTGACAATCAAATGCGTTTGACTAATTGTAAGAGTTCGGGATGAATTTGGAGATTTTAGACAACAATTATACCCATTTTGTCCCGAAACAGGCTAAAACCGAGAAAACATTGATTTAAAGCAGTAAACAGCTATGTTACTCTTTCTAGGGTGAAAATATGCAACAATCTAATGCGTTTGACTAATTATAAGAGTTCGGGTTTAAATTGGAGTGTTTAGACAACACTTATACCTATTTTGTTCCAAATAGGCTTAAAACGAGAAAACAGGCTAAAACCGAGAAAACATTAATTCGAAGCAATAAAAAGCTTTGTTTGTGTTTCTAGTGTCAAAATGTGTGACAATCCAATCCATTTAACTAATTGTAAGAGTTTGGGAGAAATTTGGAGTGTTTAGACAACAATTATACCCATTTTGTCCCAAAACAGGCTAAAACCGAGAAAACATTGATTTAAAGCAGTACACAGCTATGTTACTCTTTCTAGGGTGAAAGTATGTAACAATCTAATGCGTTTGACTAATTATAAGAGTCCGGGTTTAATTTGGAGTGTTTAGACAACACTTATACCTATTCTGTTCCAAAATAGGCTTAAAACGAGAAAACAGGCTAAAACCGCGAAAATATTTATTAAAATCAGTAAACAGCTTTATTTGTGTTTCTGGGGTCAACATGTGTGACAATCAAATGCATTTGACTAATTGTAAGAGTTCGGGATGAATTTGGAGTGTTTAAACAACAATTATACCCATTTTGTCCCGAAACAGGCTAAACCCGAGAAAACATTGATTTAAAGCAGTAAACAGCTATGTTACTCTTTCTAGGGTGAAAGTATGTAACAATCTAATGTGTTTGACTAATTATAAGAGTTCGGGTTTAATTTGGGGTGTTTAGACAACACTTATACCTGTTTTGTCCCGAAACAGGCTAAAACCGAGAAGACATTGATGTAAAGCAGTAAACAGCTATGTTACTCTTTCTAGGGTGAAAATATGCAACAATCTAATGCGTTTGACTAATTATAAGAGTTCGGGTTTAATTTGGAGTGTTTAGACAACACTTATACCTATTTTGTTCCAAAATAGGCTTAAAATGAGAAAACAGGCTAAAACCGAGAAAACATTAATTCGAAGCAGTAAACAGCTTTTTTTGTGTTTCTAGTGTCAAAATGTGTGACAATCCAATGCATTTAACTAATTGTAAGAGTTCGGGAGGAATTTGGAGTGTTTAGACAACAATTATACCCATTTTGTCCCAAAAGAGGCTAAAACCAAGAAAACATTGATTTAAAGCAGTAAACAGCTATATTACTCTTTCTAGGGTGAAAATGTGCAACAATCTAATGCGTTTGACTAATTATAAGAGTTCGGGTTTAAATTGGAGTGTTTAGACAACACTTATACCTATTTTGTTCCAAATAGGCTTAAAACGAGAAAACAGGCTAAAACCGAGAAAACATTAATTCGAAGCAGTAAACAGCTTTGTTTGGGTTTCTAGTGTCAAAATGTGTGACAATCCAATGCATTTAACTAATTGGAGTTTGGGAGGAATTTGGAGTGTTTAGACAACAATTATACCCATTTTGTCCCAAAACAGGCTAAAACCGAGAAAACATTGATTTAAAGCAGTAAACAGCTATGTTACTCTTTCTAGGGTGAAAATATGCAACAATCTAATGCGTTTGACTAATTATAAGAGTTCGGGTTTAATTTGGAGTGTTTAGACAACACTTATACCTATTTTGTTCCAAAATAGGCTTAAAATGAGAAAACAGGCTAAAACCAAGAAAACATTGATTAAAATCAGTAAACAGCTTTGTTTGTGTTTCTGGGGTCAACATGTGTGACAATCAAATGCGTTTGACTAATTGTAAGAGTTCGGGATGAATTTGGAGATTTTAGACAACAATTATACCCATTTTGTCCCGAAACAGGCTAAAACCGAGAAAACATTAATTCGAAGAAATAAACAGCTTTGTTACTGTTCCTAGGGTCAAAATATGTAATAATCCAATCATTTGACTAATTGTAAGAGCTCGGGATGAATTTGGAGTGTTTAGACAACAATTATACCTATTTTGTCCCAAAACAGGCTAAAACCGAGAAGACATTGATTTAAAGCAGTAAACAGCTATGTTACTCTTTCTAGGGTGAAAATATGCAGCAATCTAATGCGTTTGACTAATTATAAGAGTTCGGGTTTAAATTGGAGTGTTTAGACAACACTTATACCTGTTTTGTTCCAAAATAGGGTTAAAACGAGAAAACAGGCTAAAACCAAGAAAACATTAATTCGAAGCAGAAAACAGCTTTGTTTGTGTTTCTAGTGTCAAAATGTGTGACAATCCAATGCATTTAACTAATTGTAAGAGTTTGGGAGGAATTTGGAGTGTTTAGACAACAATTATACCCATTTTGTCCCAAAACAGGCTAAAACCGAGAAAACATTGATTTAAAGCAGTAAACAGCTATGTTACTCTTTCTAGGGTGAAAATATGTAACAATCTAATGCGTTTGACTAATTATAAGAGTCCGGGTTTAATTTGGAGTGTTTAGACAACAATTATACCTATTCTGTTCCAAAATAGGCTTAAAATGAGAAAACAGGCTAAAACCGCGAAAATATTTATTAAAATCAGTAAACAGCTTTATTTGTGTTTCTGGGGTCAACATGTGTGACAATCAAATGCTTTGACTAATTGTAAGAGTTCGGGATGAATTTGGAGTGTTTAAACAGCAATTATACCCATTTTGTCCCGAAACAGGCTAAACCCGAGAAAACATTGATTTAAAGCAGTAAACAGCTATGTTACTGTTCCTAGGGTCAAAATGTATAATAATCCAGTGCATTTGACTAATTGTAAGAGCTCGGGATGAATTTGGAGTGTTTAGACAACACTTATACCCATTTTGTCCTGAAACAGGCTAAACCCGAGAAAACATTGATTTAAAGCAGTAAACAGCTATGTTACTCTTTCTAGGGTCAAAATATGTAACAATCCAATGCATTTAACTAATTGTAAGAGTTCGGGAGGAATTTTGAGTGTTTAGACAACAATTATACCCATTTTGTCCCAAAACAGGCTTAAAACAAGAAAACATGCTAAAACCGAGAAAACATTAATTCGAAGAAATAAACAGCTTTGTTACTGTTCCTAGGGTCAAGATATGTAATAATCCAATGCATTTGACTAATTGTAAGAGCTCGGGAGGAATTTAGAGTGTTTAGACAATAATTATACCCATTTTGTCCCAAAACAGGCTAAAACCGAGAAAACATTGATTTAAAGCAGTAAACAGCTATGTTACTCTTTCTAGGGTGAAAATATGTAAGAATCTAATGCGTTTAACTAATTATAATAGTTCGGGTTTAATTTGGAGTGTTTAGACAACACTTATACCTATTTTGTTCCAAAATAGACTTAAAACGAGAAAACAGGCTAAAACCGAGAAAACGTTAATTCGAAGCAGTGAACAGCTTTGTTTGTGTTTTAAGTGTCAAAATGTGTGATAACCAAATGCATTTGCCTAATTGTAAGAGTTCGGGACGAATTTGGAGTGTTTAGACAACAATTATAACCATTTTGTCCCAAAACAGGCTTAAAACAAGAAAACAGGCTAAAACCGAGAAAACATTAATTCAAAGAAATAAACAGCTTTGTTACTGTTCCTAGGGTCAAAATATGTAATAATCCAATCATTTGACTAATTGTAAGAGCTCGGGATGAATTTGGAGTGTTTAGACAACAATTATACCCATTTTGTCCCAAAACCGGCTAAAACCGAGAAAACATTGATTTAAAGCAGTAAACAGCTATGTTACTCTTTCTAGGGTGAAAATATGCAACAATCAAATGCGTTTGACTAATTTTAAGAGTTCGGGTTTAATTTGGAGTGTTTAGAAAACACTTATACCTATTTTGTTCCAAAATAGGCTTAAAATGAGAAAACAGGCTAAAACCGAGAAAACATTAATTCGAAGCAGTAAACAGTTTTGTTTGTGTTTCTAGTGTCAAAATGTGTGACAATCCAATGCATTTAACTAATTGGAAGAGTTCGGGAGGAATTTGGAGTGTTTAGACAACAATTGTACCCATTTTGTCCCAAAACAGGCTAAAACCGAGAAAACATTGATTTAAAGCAGTAAACAGCTATGTTACTCTTTCTAGGGTCAAAATATGTAGCAATCCAATGCATTTAACTAATTGTAAGAGTTCGGGAGGAATTTTGAGTGTTTAGACAACAATTATATCCATTTTGTCCCGAAACAGGCTTAAAACAAGAAAACAGGCTAAAACCGAGAAAACATTAATTCAAAGAAATAAACAGCTTTGTTACTGTTCCTAGGGTCAAAATATATAATAATCAAATGCATTTGACTAATTGTAAGAGCTCGGGAGGAATTTAGAGTGTTTAGACAATAATTATACCCATTTTGTCCCAAAACAGGCTAAAACCGAGAAAACATTGATTTAAAGCAGTTAACAGCTATGTTACTCTTTCTAGGGTGAAAATAAGTAACAATCTAATGCATTTGACTAAATTATAAGAGTTCGGGTTTAATTTGGACTGTTTAGACAACACTTATACCTATTTTGTTCCAAAATAGATTTAAAACGAGAAAACAGGCTAAAACCGAGAAAATGTTAATTCGAAGCAGTAAACAGCTTTGTTTGTGTTTTAAGTGTCAAAATGTGTGATAACCCAATGCATTTGACTAATTGTAAGAGTTCGGGAGGAATTTGGAGTGTTTAGACAACAATTATACCCATTTTGTCCCACAACAGGCTTAAAACAAGAAAACAGGCAAAAACAGAGAAAACATTAATTCGAAGAAATAAACAGCTTTGTTACTGTTCCTAGGGTCAACATATGTAATAATCCAATCATTTGACTAATTGTAAGAGCTCGGGATGAATTTGGAGTGTTTAGACAACAATTATACCCATTTTGTCCCAAAACCGGCTAAAACCGAGAAAACATTGATTTAAAGTAGTAAACAGCTATGTTACTCTTTCTAGGGTGAAAATATGCAACAATCTAATGCGTTTGACTAATTATAAGAGTTCGGGTTTAATTTGGAGTGTTTAGACAACACTTATACCTATTTTGTTCCAAAATAGGCTTAAAATGAGAAAACAGGCTAAAACCGAGAAAACATTAATTCGAAGCAGTAAACAGCTTTGTTTGTGTTTCTAGTGTCAAAATGTGTGACAATCCAATGCATTTAACTAATTGTAAGAGTTCGGGAGGAATTTGGAGTGTTTAGACAATAATTGTACCCATTTTGTCCCAAAACAGGCTAAAACCGAGAAAACATTGATTTAAAGCAGTAAACAGCTATGTTACTCTTTCTAGGGTCAAAATATGTAACAATCCAATGCATTCAACTAATTGTAAGAGTTCGCGAGGAATTTTGAGTGTTTAGACAACAATTATACCCATTTTGTCCCAAAACAGGCTTAAAACAAGAAAACAGGCTAAAACCGAGAAAACATTAATTCGAAGAAATAAACAGCTTTGTTACTGTTCCTAGGGTCAAAATATGTAATAATCCAATGCATTTGACTAATTGTAAGAGCTCGGGAGGAATTTAGAGTGTTTAGACAATAATTATACCCATTTTGTCCCAAAACAGGCTAAAACCAAGAAAACATCGATTTAAAGCAGTAAACAGCTATGTTACTCTTTCTAGGGTGAAAATATGTAACAATCTAATGCGTTTGACTAAATTCTAAGAGTTCGGGTTTAATTTGGAGTGTTTAGACAACACTTATACCTATTCTGTTCCAAAATAGGCTTAAAACGAGAAAACAGGCTAAAACCGCGAAAACATTGATTAAAATCAGTAAATAGCTTTGTTTGTGTTTCTGGGGTCAACATGTGTGACAATCAAATGCGTTTGACTAATTGTAAGAGTTCGGGATGAATTTGGAGATTTTAGACAACAATTATACCCATTTTGTCCCGAAACAGGCTAAAACCGAGAAAACATTAATTCGAAGAAATAAACAGCTTTGTTACTGTTCCTAGGGTCAAAATATGTAATAATCCAATCATTTGACTAATTGTATGAGCTCGGGATGAATTTGGAGTGTTTAGACAACACTTATACCCATTTTGTCCCGAAACAGGCTAAACCCGAGAAGACATTGATTTAAAGCAGTAAACAGCTATGTTACTCTTTCTAGGGTGAAAATATGTAACAATCCAATGCATTTAACTAATTGTAAGAGTTCGGGAGGAATTTTGAGTGTTTAGACAACAATTATACCCATTTTGTCCCAAAACAGGCTTAAAACAAGAAAACATGCTAAAACCGAGAAAACATTAATTCGAAGAAATAAACAGCTTTGTTACTGTTCCTAGGGTCAAGATATGTAATAATCCAATGCATTTGACTAATTGTAAGAGCTCGGGAGGAATTTAGAGTGTTTAGACAATAATTATACCCATTTTGTCCCAAAACAGGCTAAAACCGAGAAAACATTGATTTAAAGCAGTAAACAGCTATGTTACTCTTTCTAGGGTGAAAATATGTAACAATCTAATGCGTTTAACTAATTATAATAGTTCGGGTTTAATTTGGAGTGTTTAGACAACACTTATACCTATTTTGTTCCAAAATAGACTTAAAACGAGAAAACAGGGTAAAACCGAGAAAACGTTAATTCGAAGCAGTGAACAGCTTTGTTTGTGTTTTAAGTGTCAAAATGTGTGAGAACCAAATGCATTTGACTAATTGTAAGAGTTTGGGAGGAATTTGGAGTGTTTAGACAACAATTATAACCATTTTGTCCCAAAACAGGCTTAAAACAAGAAAACAGGCTAAAACCGAGAAAACATTAATTCGAAGAAATAAACAGCTTTGTTACTGTTCCTAGGGTCAAAATATGTAATAATCCAATCATTTGACTAATTCTAAGAGCTCGGGATGAATTTGGAGCGTTTAGACAACAATTATACCCATTTTGTCCCAAAACCGGCTAAAACCGAGAAAACATTGATTTAAAGCAGTAAACAGCTATGTTACTCTTTCTAGGGTGAAAATATGCAACAATCTAATGCGTTTGACTAATTTTAAGAGTTCGGGTTTAATTTGGAGTGTTTAGACAACACTTATACCTATTTTGTTCCAAAATAGGCTTAAAATGAGAAAACAGGCTAAAACCGAGAAAACATTAATTCGAAGCAGTAAACAGTTTTGTTTGTGTTTCTAGTGTCAAAATGTGTGACAATCCAATGCATTTAACTAATTGTAAGAGTTCGGGAGGAATTTGGAGTGTTTAGACAACAATTGTACCCATTTTGTCCCAAAACAGGCTAAAACCGAGAAATCATTGATTTAAAGCAGTAAACAGCTATGTTACTCTTTCTAGGGTCAAAATATGTAACAATCCAATGCATTCAACTAATTGTAAGAGTTCGCGAGGAATTTTGAGTGTTTAGACAACAATTATACCCATTTTGTCCCAAAACAGGCTTAAAACAAGAAAACAGGCTAAAACCGAGAAAACATTAATTCGAAGAAATAAACAGCTTTGTTACTGTTCCTAGGGTCAAAATATGTAATAATCCAATGCATTTGACTAATTGTAAGAGCTCGGGAGGAATTTAGAGTGTTTAGACAATAATTATACCCATTTTGTCCCAAAACAGGCTAAAACCAAGAAAACATCGATTTAAAGCAGTAAACAGCTATGTTACTCTTTCTAGGGTGAAAATATGTAACAATCTAATGCGTTTGACTAAATTCTAAGAGTTCGGGTTTAATTTGGAGTGTTTAGACAACACTTATACCTATTCTGTTCCAAAATAGGCTTAAAACGAGAAAACAGGCTAAAACCGCGAAAACATTGATTAAAATCAGTAAACAGCTTTGTTTGTGTTTCTGGGGTCAACATGTGTGACAATCAAATGCGTTTGACTAATTGTAAGAGTTCGGGATGAATTTGGAGATTTTAGACAACAATTATACCCATTTTGTCCCGAAACAGGCTAAAACCGAGAAAACATTAATTCGAAGAAATAAACAGCTTTGTTACTGTTCCTAGGGTCAAAATATGTAATAATCCAATCATTTGACTAATTGTATGAGCTCGGGATGAATTTGGAGTGTTTAGACAACACTTATACCCATTTTGTCCCGAAACAGGCTAAACCCGAGAAGACATTGATTTAAAGCAGTAAACAGCTATGTTACTCTTTCTAGGGTGAAAATATGTAACAATCCAATGCATTTAACTAATTGTAAGAGTTCGGGAGGAATTTTGAGTGTTTAGACAACAATTATACCCATTTTGTCCCAAAACAGGCTTAAAACAAGAAAACATGCTAAAACCGAGAAAACATTAATTCGAAGAAATAAACAGCTTTGTTACTGTTCCTAGGGTCAAGATATGTAATAATCCAATGCATTTGACTAATTGTAAGAGCTCGGGAGGAATTTAGAGTGTTTAGACAATAATTATACCCATTTTGTCCCAAAACAGGCTAAAACCAAGAAAACATTGATTTAAAGCAGTAAACAGCTATGTTACTCTTTCTAGGGTGAAAATATGTAACAATCTAATGCGTTTAACTAATTATAATAGTTCGGGTTTAATTTGGAGTGTTTAGACAACACTTATACCTATTTTGTTCCAAAATAGACTTAAAACGAGAAAACAGGGTAAAACCGAGAAAACGTTAATTCGAAGCAGTGAACAGCTTTGTTTGTGTTTTAAGTGTCAAAATGTGTGAGAACCAAATGCATTTGACTAATTGTAAGAGTTTGGGAGGAATTTGGAGTGTTTAGACAACAATTATAACCATTTTGTCCCAAAACAGGCTTAAAACAAGAAAACAGGCTAAAACCGAGAAAACATTAATTCGAAGAAATAAACAGCTTTGTTACTGTTCCTAGGGTCAAAATATGTAATAATCCAATCATTTGACTAATTGTAAGAGCTCGGGATGAATTTGGAGTGTTTAGACAACAATTATACCCATTTTGTCCCAAAACCGGCTAAAACCGAGAAAACATTGATTTAAAGCAGTAAACAGCTATGTTACTCTTTCTAGGGTGAAAATATGCAACAATCTAATGCGTTTGACTAATTTTAAGAGTTCGGGTTTAATTTGGAGTGTTTAGACAACACTTATACCTATTTTGTTCCAAAATAGGCTTAAAATGAGAAAACAGGCTAAAACCGAGAAAACATTAATTCGAAGCAGTAAACAGTTTTGTTTGTGTTTCTAGTGTCAAAATGTGTGACAATCCAATGCATTTAACTAATTGTAAGAGTTCGGGAGGAATTTGGAGTGTTTAGACAACAATTGTACCCATTTTGTCCCAAAACAGGCTAAAACCGAGAAATCATTGATTTAAAGCAGTAAACAGCTATGTTACTCTTTCTAGGGTCAAAATATGTAACAATCCAATGCATTTAACTAATTGTAAGAGTTCGGAAGGAATTTTGAGTGTTTAGACAACAATTATATCCATTTTGTCCCGAAACAGGCTTAAAACAAGAAAACAGGCTAAAACCGAGAAAACATTAATTCGAAGAAATAAACAGCTTTGTTACTGTTCCTAGGGTCAAAATATGTAATAATCAAATGCATTTGACTAATTGTAAGAGCTCGGGAGGAATTTAGAGTGTTTAGACAATAATTATACCCATTTTGTCCCAAAACAGGCTAAAACCGAGAAAACATTGATTTAAAGCAGTAAACAGCTATGTTACTCTTTCTAGGGTGAAAATATGTAACAATCTAATGCGTTTAACTAATTATAATAGTTCGGGTTTAATTTGGAGTGTTTAGACAACACTTATACCTATTTTGTTCCAAAATAGACTTAAAACGAGAAAACAGGGTAAAACCGAGAAAACGTTAATTCGAAGCAGTGAACAGCTTTGTTTGTGTTTTAAGTGTCAAAATGTGTGAGAACCAAATGCATTTGACTAATTGTAAGAGTTTGGGAGGAATTTGGAGTGTTTAGACAACAATTATAACCATTTTGTCCCAAAACAGGCTTAAAACAAGAAAACAGGCTAAAACCGAGAAAACATTAATTCGAAGAAATAAACAGCTTTGTTACTGTTCCTAGGGTCAAAATATGTAATAATCCAATCATTTGACTAATTGTAAGAGCTCGGGATGAATTTGGAGTGTTTAGACAACAATTATACCCATTTTGTCCCAAAACCGGCTAAAACCGAGAAAACATTGATTTAAAGCAGTAAACAGCTATGTTACTCTTTCTAGGGTGAAAATATGCAACAATCTAATGCGTTTGACTAATTTTAAGAGTTCGGGTTTAATTTGGAGTGTTTAGACAACACTTATACCTATTTTGTTCCAAAATAGGCTTAAAATGAGAAAACAGGCTAAAACCGAGAAAACATTAATTCGAAGCAGTAAACAGTTTTGTTTGTGTTTCTAGTGTCAAAATGTGTGACAATCCAATGCATTTAACTAATTGTAAGAGTTCGGGAGGAATTTGGAGTGTTTAGACAATAATTGTACCCATTTTGTCCCAAAACAGGCTAAAACCGAGAAAACATTGATTTAAAGCAGTAAACAGCTATGTTACTCTTTCTAGGGTCAAAATATGTAACAATCCAATGCATTCAACTAATTATAAGAGTTCGCGAGGAATTTTGAGTGTTTAGACAACAATTATATCCATTTTGTCCCGAAACAGGCTTAAAACAAGAAAACAGGCTAAAACCGAGAAAACATTAATTCGAAGAAATAAACAGCTTTGTTACTGTTCCTAGGGTCAAAATATGTTATAATCCAATGCATTTGACTAATTGTAAGAGCTCGGGAGGAATTTAGAGTGTTTAGACAATAATTATATCCATTTTGTCCCAAAACAGGCTAAAACCGAGAAAACATTGATTTAAAGCAGTTAACAGCTATGTTACTCTTTCTAGGGTGAAAATATGTAACAATCTAATGCGTTTAACTAAATTATAAGAGTTCGGGTTTAATTTGGACTGTTTAGACAACACTTATACCTATTTTGTTCCAAAATAGACTTAAAACGAGAATACAGGCTAAAACCGAGAAAATGTTAATTCTAAGCAGTAAACAGCTTTGTTTGTGTTTTAAGTGTCAAAATGTGTGATAACCCAATGCGTTTGACTAATTGTAAGAGTTCGGGATGAATTTGGAGATTTTAGACAACAATTATACCCATTTTGTCCCGAAACAGGCTAAAACCGAGAAAACATTAATTCGAAGAAATAAACAGCTTTGTTACTGTTCCTAGGGTCAAAATATGTAATAATCCAATCATTTGACTAATTGTATGAGCTCGGGATGAATTTGGAGTGTTTAGACAACACTTATACCCATTTTGTCCCGAAACAGGCTAAACCCGAGAAGACATTGATTTAAAGCAGTAAACAGCTATGTTACTCTTTCTAGGGTGAAAATATGTAGCAATCCAATGCATTTAACTAATTGTAAGAGTTCGGGAGGAATTTTGAGTGTTTAGACAACAATTATACCCATTTTGTCCCAAAACAGGCTTAAAACAAGAAAACATGCTAAAACCGAGAAAACATTAATTCGAAGAAATAAACAGCTTTGTTACTGTTCCTAGGGTCAAGATATGTAATAATCCAATGCATTTGACTAATTGTAAGAGCTCGGGAGGAATTTAGAGTGTTTAGACATTAATTATACCCATTTTGTCCCAAAACAGGCTAAAACCGAGAAAACATTGATTTAAAGCAGTAAACAGCTATGTTACTCTTTCTAGGGTGAAAATATGTAACAATCTAATGCGTTTAACTAATTATAATAGATCGGGTTTAATTTGGAGTGTTTAGACAACACTTATACCTATTTTGTTCCAAAATAGACTTAAAACGAGAAAACAGGCTAAAACCGAGAAAACGTTAATTCAAAGCAGTAAACAGCTTTGTTTGTGTTTTAAGTGTCAAAATGTGTGATAACCAAATGCATTTGACTAATTGTAAGAGTTCGGGAGGAATTTGGAGTGTTTAGACAACAATTATACCCATTTTGTCCCAAAACAGGCTTAAAACAAGAAAACAGGCTAAAACCGAGAAAACATTAATTCGAAGAAATAAACAGCTTTAGTACTGTTCCTAGGGTCAAAATATGTAATAATCCAATGCATTTGACTAATTGTAAGAGCTCGGGAGGAATTTAGAGTGTTTAGACAATAATTATACCCATTTTGTCCCAAAACAGGCTAAAACCGAGAAAACATTGATTTAAAGCAGTAAACAGCTATGTTACTCTTTCTAGGGTGAAAATATGTAACAATCTAATGCGTTTGACTAAATTATAAGAGTTCGGGTTTAATTTTGAGTGTTTAGACAACAATTATACCTATTCTGTTCCAAAATAGGCTTAAAACGAGAAAACAGGCTAAAACCGCGAAAACATTGATTAAAATCAGTAAACAGCTTTGTTTGTGTTTCTGGGGTCAACATGTGTGACAATCAAATGCGTTTGACTAATTGTAAGAGTTCGGGATGAATTTGGAGATTTTAGACAACAATTATACCCATTTTGTCCCGAAACAGGCTAAAACCGAGAAAACATTAATTCGAAGAAATAAACAGCTTTGTTACTGTTCCTAGGGTCAAAATATGTAATAATCCAATCATTTGACTAATTGTATGAGCTCGGGATGAATTTGGAGTGTTTAGACAACACTTATACCCATTTTGTCCCGAAACAGGCTAAACCCGAGAAGACATTGATTTAAAGCAGTAAACAGCTATGTTACTCTTTCTAGGGTGAAAATATGTAGCAATCCAATGCATTTAACTAATTGTAAGAGTTCGGGAGGAATTTTGAGTGTTTAGACAACAATTATACCCATTTTGTCCCAAAACAGGCTTAAAACAAGAAAACATGCTAAAACCGAGAAAACATTAATTCGAAGAAATAAACAGCTTTGTTACTGTTCCTAGGGTCAAGATATGTAATAATCCAATGCATTTGACTAATTGTAAGAGCTCGGGAGGAATTTAGAGTGTTTAGACATTAATTATACCCATTTTGTCCCAAAACAGGCTAAAACCGAGAAAACATTGATTTAAAGCAGTAAACAGCTATGTTACTCTTTCTAGGGTGAAAATATGTAACAATCTAATGCGTTTAACTAATTATAATAGATCGGGTTTAATTTGGAGTGTTTAGACAACACTTATACCTATTTTGTTCCAAAATAGACTTAAAACGAGAAAACAGGCTAAAACCGAGAAAACGTTAATTCGAAGCAGTAAACAGCTTTGTTTGTGTTTTAAGTGTCAAAATGTGTGATAACCAAATGCATTTGACTAATTGTAAGAGTTCGGGAGGAATTTGGAGTGTTTAGACAACAATTATACCCATTTTGTCCCAAAACAGGCTTAAAACAAGAAAACAGGCTAAAACCGAGAAAACATTAATTCGAAGAAATAAACAGCTTTGTTACTGTTCCTAGGGTCAAAATATGTAATAATCCAATGCATTTGACTAATTGTAAGAGCTCGGGAGGAATTTAGAGTGTTTAGACAATAATTATACCCATTTTGTCCCAAAACAGGCTAAAACCGAGAAAACATTGATTTAAAGCAGTAAACAGCTATGTTACTCTTTCTAGGGTGAAAATATGTAACAATCTAATGCGTTTGACTAAATTATAAGAGTTCGGGTTTAATTTTGAGTGTTTAGACAACAATTATACCTATTCTGTTCCAAAATAGGCTTAAAACGAGAAAACAGGCTAAAACCGCGAAAACATTGATTAAAATCAGTAAACAGCTTTGTTTGTGTTTCTGGGGTCAACATGTGTGACAATCAAATGCGTTTGACTAATTGTAAGAGTTCGGGATGAATTTGGAGATTTTAGACAACAATTATACCCATTTTGTCCCGAAACAGGCTAAAACCGAGAAAACATTAATTCGAAGAAATAAACTGCTTTGTTACTGTTCCTAGGGTCAAAATATGTAATAATCCAATCATTTGACTAATTGTATGAGCTCGGGATGAATTTGGAGTGTTTAAACAACAATTATACCTATTTTGTCCCAAAACAGGCTAAAACCGAGAAGACATTGATTTAAAGCAGTAAACAGCTATGTTACTCTTTCTAGGGTGAAAATATGCAGCAATCTAATGCGTTTGACTAATTATAAGAGTTCGGGTTTAATTTGGAGTGTTTAGACAACACTTATACCTATTTTGTTCCAAAATAGGCTTAAAATGAGAAAACAGGCTAAAACCGAGAAAACATTAATTCGAAGCAGTAAACAGCTTTGTTTGTGTTTCTAGTGTCAAAATGTGTGACAATCCAATGCATTTAACTAATTGTAAGAGTTCGGGAGGAATTTGGAGTGTTTAGACAATAATTGTACCCATTTTGTCCCAAAACAGGCTAAAACCGAGAAAACATTGATTTAAAGCAGTAAACAGCTATGTTACTCTTTCTAGGGTCAAAATATGTAACAATCCAATGCATTCAACTAATTATAAGAGTTCGCGAGGAATTTTGAGTGTTTAGACAACAATTATACCCATTTTGTCCCAAAACAGGCTTAAAACAAGAAAACAGGCTAAAGCCGAGAAAACATTAATTCGAAGAAATAAACAGCTTTGTTACTGTTCCTAGGGTCAAAATATGTAATAATCCAATGCATTTGACTAATTGTAAGAGCTCGGGAGGAATTTAGAGTGTTTAGACAATAATTATACCCATTTTGTCCCAAAACAGGCTAAAACCAAGAAAACATTGATTTAAAGCAGTAAACAGCTATGTTACTCTTTCTAGGGTGAAAATATGTAACAATCTAATGCGTTTGACTAAATTATAAGAGTTCGGGTTTAATTTGGAGTGTTTAGACAACACTTATACCTATTCTGTTCCAAAATAGGCTTAAAACGAGAAAACAGGCTAAAACCGCGAAAACATTGATTAAAATCAGTAAACAGCTTTGTTTGTGTTTCTGGGTCAACATGTGTGACAATCAAATGCGTTTGACTAATTGTAAGAGTTCGGGATGAATTTGGACATTTTAGACAACAATTATACCCATTTTGTCCCGAAACAGGCTAAAACCGAGAAAACATTAATTCGAAGAAATAAACAGCTTTGTTACTGTTCCTAGGGTCAAAATATGTAATAATCCAATCATTTGACTAATTGTATGAGCTCGGGATGAATTTGGAGTGTTTAGACAACACTTATACCCATTTTGTCCCGAAACAGGCTAAACCCGAGAAGACATTGATTTAAAGCAGTAAACAGCTATGTTACTCTTTCTAGGGTGAAAATATGTAGCAATCCAATGCATTTAACTAATTGTAAGAGTTCGGGAGGAATTTTGAGTGTTTAGACAACAATTATACCCATTTTGTCCCAAAACAGGCTTAAAACAAGAAAACATGCTAAAACCGAGAAAACATTAATTCGAAGAAATAAACAGCTTTGTTACTGTTCCTAGGGTCAAGATATGTAATAATCCAATGCATTTGACTAATTGTAAGAGCTCGGGAGGAATTTAGAGTGTTTAGACATTAATTATACCCATTTTGTCCCAAAACAGGCTAAAACCGAGAAAACATTGATTTAAAGCAGTAAACAGCTATGTTACTCTTTCTAGGGTGAAAATATGTAACAATCTAATGCGTTTAACTAATTTAATAGATCGGGTTTAATTTGGAGTGTTTAGACAACACTTATACCTATTTTGTTCCAAAATAGACTTAAAACGAGAAAACAGGCTAAAACCGAGAAAACGTTAATTCAAAGCAGTAAACAGCTTTGTTTGTGTTTTAAGTGTCAAAATGTGTGATAACCAAATGCATTTGACTAATTGTAAGAGTTCGGGAGGAATTTGGAGTGTTTAGACAACAATTATACCCATTTTGTCCCAAAACAGGCTTAAAACAAGAAAACAGGCTAAAACCGAGAAAACATTAATTCGAAGAAATAAACAGCTTTAGTACTGTTCCTAGGGTCAAAATATGTAATAATCCAATGCATTTGACTAATTGTAAGAGCTCGGGAGGAATTTAGAGTGTTTAGACAATAATTATACCCATTTTGTCCCAAAACAGGCTAAAACCGAGAAAACATTGATTTAAAGCAGTAAACAGCTATGTTACTCTTTCTAGGGTGAAAATATGTAACAATCTAATGCGTTTGACTAAATTATAAGAGTTCGGGTTTAATTTTGAGTGTTTAGACAACAATTATACCTATTCTGTTCCAAAATAGGCTTAAAACGAGAAAACAGGCTAAAACCGCGAAAACATTGATTAAAATCAGTAAACAGCTTTGTTTGTGTTTCTGGGGTCAACATGTGTGACAATCAAATGCGTTTGACTAATTGTAAGAGTTCGGGATGAATTTGGAGATTTTAGACAACAATTATACCCATTTTGTCCCGAAACAGGCTAAAACCGAGAAAACATTAATTCGAAGAAATAAACTGCTTTGTTACTGTTCCTAGGGTCAAAATATGTAATAATCCAATCATTTGACTAATTGTATGAGCTCGGGATGAATTTGGAGTGTTTAGACAACAATTATACCTATTTTGTCCCAAAACAGGCTAAAACCGAGAAGACATTGATTTAAAGCAGTAAACAGCTATGTTACTCTTTCTAGGGTGAAAATATGCAGCAATCTAATGCGTTTGACTAATTATAAGAGTTCGGGTTTAAATTGGAGTGTTTAGACAACACTTATACTTGTTTTGTTCCAAAATAGGGTTAAAACGAGAAAACAGGCTAAAACCGAGAAAACATTAATTCGAAGCAGAAAACAGCTTTGTTTGTGTTTCTAGTGTCAAAATGTGTGACAATCCAATGCATTTAACTAATTGTAAGAGTTGGGAGGAATTTGGAGTGTTTAGACAACAATTATACCCATTTTGTCCCAAAACAGGCTAAAACCGAGAAAACATTGATTTAAAGCAGTAAACAGCTATGTTACTCTTTCTAGGGTGAAAATATGTAACAATCTAATGCGTTTAACTAATTTAATAGATCGGGTTTAATTTGGAGTGTTTAGACAACACTTATACCTATTTTGTTCCAAAATAGACTTAAAACGAGAAAACAGGCTAAAACCGAGAAAACGTTAATTCAAAGCAGTAAACAGCTTTGTTTGTGTTTTAAGTGTCAAAATGTGTGATAACCAAATGCATTTGACTAATTGTAAGAGTTCGGGAGGAATTTGGAGTGTTTAGACAACAATTATACCCATTTTGTCCCAAAACAGGCTTAAAACAAGAAAACAGGCTAAAACCGAGAAAACATTAATTCGAAGAAATAAACAGCTTTAGTACTGTTCCTAGGGTCAAAATATGTAATAATCCAATGCATTTGACTAATTGTAAGAGCTCGGGAGGAATTTAGAGTGTTTAGACAATAATTATACCCATTTTGTCCCAAAACAGGCTAAAACCGAGAAAACATTGATTTAAAGCAGTAAACAGCTATGTTACTCTTTCTAGGGTGAAAATATGTAACAATCTAATGCGTTTGACTAAATTATAAGAGTTCGGGTTTAATTTTGAGTGTTTAGACAACAATTATACCTATTCTGTTCCAAAATAGGCTTAAAACGAGAAAACAGGCTAAAACCGCGAAAACATTGATTAAAATCAGTAAACAGCTTTGTTTGTGTTTCTGGGGTCAACATGTGTGACAATCAAATGCGTTTGACTAATTGTAAGAGTTCGGGATGAATTTGGAGATTTTAGACAACAATTATACCCATTTTGTCCCGAAACAGGCTAAAACCGAGAAAACATTAATTCGAAGAAATAAACTGCTTTGTTACTGTTCCTAGGGTCAAAATATGTAATAATCCAATCATTTGACTAATTGTATGAGCTCGGGATGAATTTGGAGTGTTTAGACAACAATTATACCTATTTTGTCCCAAAACAGGCTAAAACCGAGAAGACATTGATTTAAAGCAGTAAACAGCTATGTTACTCTTTCTAGGGTGAAAATATGCAGCAATCTAATGCGTTTGACTAATTATAAGAGTTCGGGTTTAAATTGGAGTGTTTAGACAACACTTATACTTGTTTTGTTCCAAAATAGGGTTAAAACGAGAAAACAGGCTAAAACCGAGAAAACATTAATTCGAAGCAGAAAACAGCTTTGTTTGTGTTTCTAGTGTCAAAATGTGTGACAATCCAATGCATTTAACTAATTGTAAGAGTTCGGGAGGAATTTTGAGTGTTTAGACAACAATTATACCCATTTTGTCCCAAAACAGGCTTAAAACAAGAAAACATGCTAAAACCGAGAAAACATTAATTCGAAGAAATAAACAGCTTTGTTACTGTTCCTAGGGTCAAGATATGTAATAATCCAATGCATTTGACTAATTGTAAGAGCTCGGGAGGAATTTAGAGTGTTTAGACATTAATTATACCCATTTTGTCCCAAAACAGGCTAAAACCGAGAAAACATTGATTTAAAGCAGTAAACAGCTATGTTACTCTTTCTAGGGTGAAAATATGTAACAATCTAATGCGTTTAACTAATTATAATAGATCGGGTTTAATTTGGAGTGTTTAGACAACACTTATACCTATTTTGTTCCAAAATAGACTTAAAACGAGAAAACAGGCTAAAACCGAGAAAACGTTAATTCGAAGCAGTAAACAGCTTTGTTTGTGTTTTAAGTGTCAAAATGTGTGATAACCAAATGCATTTGACTAATTGTAAGAGTTCGGGAGGAATTTGGAGTGTTTAGACAACAATTATACCCATTTTGTCCCAAAACAGGCTTAAAACAAGAAAACAGGCTAAAACCGAGAAAACATTAATTCGAAGAAATAAACAGCTTTAGTACTGTTCCTAGGGTCAAAATATGTAATAATCCAATGCATTTGACTAATTGTAAGAGCTCGGGAGGAATTTAGAGTGTTTAGACAATAATTATACCCATTTTGTCCCAAAACAGGCTAAAACCGAGAAAACATTGATTTAAAGCAGTAAACAGCTATGTTACTCTTTCTAGGGTGAAAATATGTAACAATCTAATGCGTTTGACTAAATTATAAGAGTTCGGGTTTAATTTTGAGTGTTTAGACAACAATTATACCTATTCTGTTCCAAAATAGGCTTAAAACGAGAAAACAGGCTAAAACCGCGAAAACATTGATTAAAATCAGTAAACAGCTTTGTTTGTGTTTCTGGGGTCAACATGTGTGACAATCAAATGCATTTGACTAATTGTAAGAGTTCGGGATGAATTTGGAGATTTTAGACAACAATTATACCCATTTTGTCCCGAAACAGGCTAAAACCGAGAAAACATTAATTCGAAGAAATAAACAGCTTTGTTACTGTTCCTAGGGTCAAAATATGTAATAATCCAATCATTTGACTAATTGTATGAGCTCGGGATGAATTTGGAGTGTTTAGACAACACTTATACCCATTTTGTCCCGAAACAGGCTAAACCCGAGAAGACATTGATTTAAAGCAGTAAACAGCTATGTTACTCTTTCTAGGGTGAAAATATGTAGCAATCCAATGCATTTAACTAATTGTAAGAGTTCGGGAGGAATTTTGAGTGTTTAGACAACAATTATACCCATTTTGTCCCAAAACAGGCTTAAAACAAGAAAACATGCTAAAACCGAGAAAACATTAATTCGAAGAAATAAACAGCTTTGTTACTGTTCCTAGGGTCAAGATATGTAATAATCCAATGCATTTGACTAATTGTAAGAGCTCGGGAGGAATTTAGAGTGTTTAGACATTAATTATACCCATTTTGTCCCAAAACAGGCTAAAACCGAGAAAACATTGATTTAAAGCAGTAAACAGCTATGTTACTCTTTCTAGGGTGAAAATATGTAACAATCTAATGCGTTTAACTAATTATAATAGATCGGGTTTAATTTGGAGTGTTTAGACAACACTTATACCTATTTTGTTCCAAAATAGACTTAAAACGAGAAAACAGGCTAAAACCGAGAAAACGTTAATTCGAAGCAGTAAACAGCTTTGTTTGTGTTTTAAGTGTCAAAATGTGTGATAACCAAATGCATTTGACTAATTGTAAGAGTTCGGGAGGAATTTGGAGTGTTTAGACAACAATTATACCCATTTTGTCCCAAAACAGGCTTAAAACAAGAAAACAGGCTAAAACCGAGAAAACATTAATTCGAAGAAATAAACAGCTTTGTTACTGTTCCTAGGGTCAAAATATGTAATAATCCAATGCATTTGACTAATTGTAAGAGCTCGGGAGGAATTTAGAGTGTTTAGACAATAATTATACCCATTTTGTCCCAAAACAGGCTAAAACCGAGAAAACATTGATTTAAAGCAGTAAACAGCTATGTTACTCTTTCTAGGGTGAAAATATGTAACAATCTAATGCGTTTGACTAAATTATAAGAGTTCGGGTTTAATTTTGAGTGTTTAGACAACAATTATACCTATTCTGTTCCAAAATAGGCTTAAAACGAGAAAACAGGCTAAAACCGCGAAAACATTGATTAAAATCAGTAAACAGCTTTGTTTGTGTTTCTGGGGTCAACATGTGTGACAATCAAATGCGTTTGACTAATTGTAAGAGTTCGGGATGAATTTGGAGATTTTAGACAACAATTATACCCATTTTGTCCCGAAACAGGCTAAAACCGAGAAAACATTAATTCGAAGAAATAAACAGCTTTGTTACTGTTCCTAGGGTCAAAATATGTAATAATCCAATCATTTGACTAATTGTATGAGCTCGGGATGAATTTGGAGTGTTTAGACAACACTTATACCCATTTTGTCCCGAAACAGGCTAAACCCGAGAAGACATTGATTTAAAGCAGTAAACAGCTATGTTACTCTTTCTAGGGTGAAAATATGTAGCAATCCAATGCATTTAACTAATTGTAAGAGTTCGGGAGGAATTTTGAGTGTTTAGACAACAATTATACCCATTTTGTCCCAAAACAGGCTTAAAACAAGAAAACATGCTAAAACCGAGAAAACATTAATTCGAAGAAATAAACAGCTTTGTTACTGTTCCTAGGGTCAAGATATGTAATAATCCAATGCATTTGACTAATTGTAAGAGCTCGGGAGGAATTTAGAGTGTTTAGACATTAATTATACCCATTTTGTCCCAAAACAGGCTAAAACCGAGAAAACATTGATTTAAAGCAGTAAACAGCTATGTTACTCTTTCTAGGGTGAAAATATGTAACAATCTAATGCGTTTAACTAATTATAATAGATCGGGTTTAATTTGGAGTGTTTAGACAACACTTATACCTATTTTGTTCCAAAATAGACTTAAAACGAGAAAACAGGCTAAAACCGAGAAAACGTTAATTCGAAGCAGTAAACAGCTTTGTTTGTGTTTTAAGTGTCAAAATGTGTGATAACCAAATGCATTTGACTAATTGTAAGAGTTCGGGAGGAATTTGGAGTGTTTAGACAACAATTATACCCATTTTGTCCCAAAACAGGCTTAAAACAAGAAAACAGGCTAAAACCGAGAAAACATTAATTCGAAGAAATAAACAGCTTTAGTACTGTTCCTAGGGTCAAAATATGTAATAATCCAATGCATTTGACTAATTGTAAGAGCTCGGGAGGAATTTAGAGTGTTTAGACAATAATTATACCCATTTTGTCCCAAAACAGGCTAAAACCGAGAAAACATTGATTTAAAGCAGTAAACAGCTATGTTACTCTTTCTAGGGTGAAAATATGTAACAATCTAATGCGTTTGACTAAATTATAAGAGTTCGGGTTTAATTTTGAGTGTTTAGACAACAATTATACCTATTCTGTTCCAAAATAGGCTTAAAACGAGAAAACAGGCTAAAACCGCGAAAACATTGATTAAAATCAGTAAACAGCTTTGTTTGTGTTTCTGGGGTCAACATGTGTGACAATCAAATGCATTTGACTAATTGTAAGAGTTCGGGATGAATTTGGAGATTTTAGACAACAATTATACCCATTTTGTCCCGAAACAGGCTAAAACCGAGAAAACATTAATTCGAAGAAATAAACAGCTTTGTTACTGTTCCTAGGGTCAAAATATGTAATAATCCAATCATTTGACTAATTGTATGAGCTCGGGATGAATTTGGAGTGTTTAGACAACACTTATACCCATTTTGTCCCGAAACAGGCTAAACCCGAGAAGACATTGATTTAAAGCAGTAAACAGCTATGTTACTCTTTCTAGGGTGAAAATATGTAGCAATCCAATGCATTTAACTAATTGTAAGAGTTCGGGAGGAATTTTGAGTGTTTAGACAACAATTATACCCATTTTGTCCCAAAACAGGCTTAAAACAAGAAAACATGCTAAAACCGAGAAAACATTAATTCGAAGAAATAAACAGCTTTGTTACTGTTCCTAGGGTCAAGATATGTAATAATCCAATGCATTTGACTAATTGTAAGAGCTCGGGAGGAATTTAGAGTGTTTAGACATTAATTATACCCATTTTGTCCCAAAACAGGCTAAAACCGAGAAAACATTGATTTAAAGCAGTAAACAGCTATGTTACTCTTTCTAGGGTGAAAATATGTAACAATCTAATGCGTTTAACTAATTATAATAGATCGGGTTTAATTTGGAGTGTTTAGACAACACTTATACCTATTTTGTTCCAAAATAGACTTAAAACGAGAAAACAGGCTAAAACCGAGAAAACGTTAATTCGAAGCAGTAAACAGCTTTGTTTGTGTTTTAAGTGTCAAAATGTGTGATAACCAAATGCATTTGACTAATTGTAAGAGTTCGGGAGGAATTTGGAGTGTTTAGACAACAATTATACCCATTTTGTCCCAAAACAGGCTTAAAACAAGAAAACAGGCTAAAACCGAGAAAACATTAATTCGAAGAAATAAACAGCTTTGTTACTGTTCCTAGGGTCAAAATATGTAATAATCCAATGCATTTGACTAATTGTAAGAGCTCGGGAGGAATTTAGAGTGTTTAGACAATAATTATACCCATTTTGTCCCAAAACAGGCTAAAACCGAGAAAACATTGATTTAAAGCAGTAAACAGCTATGTTACTCTTTCTAGGGTGAAAATATGTAACAATCTAATGCGTTTGACTAAATTATAAGAGTTCGGGTTTAATTTTGAGTGTTTAGACAACAATTATACCTATTCTGTTCCAAAATAGGCTTAAAACGAGAAAACAGGCTAAAACCGCGAAAACATTGATTAAAATCAGTAAACAGCTTTGTTTGTGTTTCTGGGGTCAACATGTGTGACAATCAAATGCGTTTGACTAATTGTAAGAGTTCGGGATGAATTTGGAGATTTTAGACAACAATTATACCCATTTTGTCCCGAAACAGGCTAAAACCGAGAAAACATTAATTCGAAGAAATAAACTGCTTTGTTACTGTTCCTAGGGTCAAAATATGTAATAATCCAATCATTTGACTAATTGTATGAGCTCGGGATGAATTTGGAGTGTTTAGACAACAATTATACCTATTTTGTCCCAAAACAGGCTAAAACCGAGAAGACATTGATTTAAAGCAGTAAACAGCTATGTTACTCTTTCTAGGGTGAAAATATGCAGCAATCTAATGCGTTTGACTAATTATAAGAGTTCGGGTTTAAATTGGAGTGTTTAGACAACACTTATACTTGTTTTGTTCCAAAATAGGGTTAAAACGAGAAAACAGGCTAAAACCGAGAAAACATTAATTCGAAGCAGAAAACAGCTTTGTTTGTGTTTCTAGTGTCAAAATGTGTGACAATCCAATGCATTTAACTAATTGTAAGAGTTGGGAGGAATTTGGAGTGTTTAGACAACAATTATACCCATTTTGTCCCAAAACAGGCTAAAACCGAGAAAACATTGATTTAAAGCAGTAAACAGCTATGTTACTCTTTCTAGGGTGAAAATATGTAACAATCTAATGCGTTTGACTAATTATAAGAGTCCGGGTTTAATTTGGAGTGTTTAGACAACAATTATACCTATTTTGTTCCAAAATAGGCTTAAAATGAGAAAACAGGCTAAAACCGCGAAAATATTTATTAAAATCAGTAAACAGCTTTATTTGTGTTTCTGGGGTCAATATGTGTGACAATCAAATGCTTTGACTAATTGTAATAGTTCGGGATGAATTTGGAGTGTTTAAACAGCAATTATACCCATTTTGTCCCGAAACAGGCTAAACCCGAGAAAACATTGATTTAAAGCAGTAAACAGCTATGTTACTGTTCCTAGGGTCAAAATGTGTAATAATCCAGTGCATTTGACTAATTGTAAGAGCTCGGGATGAATTTGGAGTGTTTAGACAACACTTATACCCATTTTGTCCCGAAATAGGCTAAACCCGAGAAAACATTGATTTAAAGCAGTAAACAGCTATGTTACTCTTTCTAGGGTCAAAATATGTAACAATCCAATGCATTTAACTAATTGTAAGAGTTCGGGAGGAATTTTGAGTGTTTAGACAACAATTATACCCATTTTGTCCCAAAACAGGCTTAAAACAAGAAAACATGCTAAAACCGAGAAAACATTAATTCGAAGAAATAAACAGCTTTGTTACTGTTCCTAGGGTCAAGATATGTAATAATCCAATGCATTTGACTAATTGTAAGAGCTCGGGAGGAATTTAGAGTGTTTAGACATTAATTATACCCATTTTGTCCCAAAACAGGCTAAAACCGAGAAAACATTGATTTAAAGCAGTAAACAGCTATGTTACTCTTTCTAGGGTGAAAATATGTAACAATCTAATGCGTTTAACTAATTATAATAGATCGGGTTTAATTTGGAGTGTTTAGACAACACTTATACCTATTTTGTTCCAAAATAGACTTAAAACGAGAAAACAGGCTAAAACCGAGAAAACGTTAATTCGAAGCAGTAAACAGCTTTGTTTGTGTTTTAAGTGTCAAAATGTGTGATAACCAAATGCATTTAACTAATTGTAAGAGTTCGGGAGGAATTTGGAGTGTTTAGACAACAATTATACCCATTTTGTCCCAAAACAGGCTTAAAACAAGAAAACAGGCTAAAACCGAGAAAACATTAATTCGAAGAAATAAACAGCTTTGTTACTGTTCCTAGGGTCAAAATATGTAATAATCCAATCATTTGACTAATTGTAAGAGCTCGGGATGAATTTGGAGTGTTTAGACAACAATTATACCCATTTTGTCCCAAAACCGGCTAAAACCGAGAAAACATTTATTTAAAGCAGTAAACAGCTATGTTACTCTTTCTAGGGTGAAAATATGCAACAATCTAATGCGTTTGACTAATTTTAAGAGTTCGGGTTTAATTTGGAGTGTTTAGACAACACTTATACCTATTTTGTTCCAAAATAGGCTTAAAATGAGAAAACAGGCTAAAACCGAGAAAACATTAATTCGAAGCAGTAAACAGTTTTGTTTGTGTTTCTAGTGTCAAAATGTGTGACAATCCAATGCATTTAACTAATTTTAAGAGTTCGGGAGGAATTTGGAGTGTTTAGACAACAATTGTACCCATTTTGTCCCAAAACAGGCTAAAACCGAGAAATCATTGATTTAAAGCAGTAAACAGCTATGTTAGTCTTTCTAGGGTCAAAATATGTAACAATCCAATGCATTTAACTAATTGTAAGAGTTCGGAAGGAATTTTGAGTGTTTAGACAACAATTATATCCATTTTGTCCCGAAACAGGCTTAAAACAAGAAAACAGGCTAAAACCGAGAAAACATTAATTCGAAGAAATAAACAGCTTTGTTACTGTTCCTAGGGTCAAAATATGTAATAATCAAATGCATTTGACTAATTGTAAAAGCTCGGGAGGAATTTAGAGTGTTTAGACAATAATTATACCCATTTTGTCCCAAAACAGGCTAAAACCGAGAAAACATTGATTTAAAGCAGTAAACAGCTATGTTACTCTTTCTAGGGTGAAAATATGTAACAATCTAATGCGTTTGACAAAATTATAAGAGTTCGGGTTTAATTTGGAGTGTTTAGACAACACTTATACCTATTTTGTTCCAAAATAGACTTAAAACGAGAAAACAGGCTAAAACCGAGAAAACGTTAATTCGAAGCAGTAAACAGCTTTGTTTGTGTTTTAAGTGTCAAAATGTGTGATAACCCAATGCATTTGACTAATTGTAAGAGTTCGGGAGGAATTTGGAGTGTTTAGACAACAATTATACCCATTTTGTCCCAAAACAGGCTTAAAACAAGAAAACAGGCTAAAACCGAGAAAACATTAATTCGAAGAAATAAACAGCTTTGTTACTGTTCCTAGGGTCAAAATATGTAATAATCCAATCATTTGACTAATTGTAAGAGCTCGGGATGAATTTGGAGTGTTTAGACAACAATTATACCCATTTTGTACCAAACCCGGCTAAAACCGAGAAAACATTGATTTAAAGCAGTAAACAGCTATGTTACTCTTTCTAGGGTGAAAATATGCAACAATCTAATGAGTTTGACTAATTATAAGAGTTCGGGTTTAATTTGGAGTGTTTAGACAACACTTATACCTATTTTGTTCCAAAATAGGCTTAAAATGAGAAAACAGGCTAAAACCGAGAAAACATTAATTCGAAACAGTAAACAGTTTTGTTTGTGTTTCTAGTGTCAAAATGTGTGACAATCCAATGCATTTAACTAATTGTAAGAGTTCGGGAGGAATTTGGAGTGTTTAGACAACAATTGTACCCATTTTGTCCCAAAACAGGCTAAAACCGAGAAGTCATTGATTTAAAGCAGTAAACAGCTATGTTACTCTTTCTAGGGTCAAAATATGTAACAATCCAATGCATTTAACTAATTGTAAGAGTTCGGGAGGAATTTTGAGTGTTTAGACAACAATTATATCCATTTTGTCCCGAAACAGGCTTAAAACAAGAAAACAGGCTAAAACCGAGAAAACATTAATTCGAAGAAATAAACAGCTTTGTTACTGTTCCTAGGGTCAAAATATGTAATAATCAAACGCATTTGACTAATTGTAAGAGCTCGGGAGGAATTTAGAGTGTTTAGACAATAATTATACCCATTTTGTCCCAAAACAGGCTAAAACCGAGAAAACATTGATTTAAAGCAGTAAACAGCTATGTTACTCTTTCTAGGGTGAAAATATGTAACAATCTAATGCGTTTGACTAAATTATAAGAGTTCGGGTTTAATTTGGAGTGTTTAGACAACACTTATACAACAAAATAGACTTAAAACTAGAAAACAGGCTAAAACCGAGAAAACGTTAATTCGAAGCAGTAAACAGCTTTGTTTGTGTTTTAAGTGTCAAAATGTGTAATAACCCAATGCATTTGACTAATTGTAAGAGTTCGGGAGGAATTTGGAGTGTTTAGACAACAATTATACCCATTTTGTCCCAAAACAGCCTTAAAACAAGAAAACAGGCTAAAACCGAGAAAACATTAATTCGAAGAAATAAACAGCTTTGTTACTGTTCCTAGGGTCAAAATATGTAATAACCCAATCATTTGACTAATTGTAAGAGCTCGGGATGAATTTGGAGTGTTTAGACAACAATTATACCCATTTTGTCCCAAAACCGGCTAAAACTGAGAAAACATTGATTTAAAGCAGTAAACAGCTATGTTACTCTTTCTAGGGTGAAAATATGCAACAATCTAATGCGTTTGACTAATTTTAAGAGTTCGGGTTTAATTTGGAGTGTTTAGACAACACTTATACCTATTTTGTTCCAAAATAGGCTTAAAATGAGAAAACAGGCTAAAACCGAGATAACATTAATTCGAAGCAGTAAACAGTTTTGTTTGTGTTTCTAGTGTCAAAATGTGTGACAATCCAATGCATTTAACTAATTGTAAGAGTTCGGGAGGAATTTGGAGTGTTTAGACAACAATTGTACCCATTTTGTCCCAAAACAGGCTAAAACCGAGAAATCATTGATTTAAAGCAGTAAACAGCTATGTTACTCTTTCTAGGGTCAAAATATGTAACAATCCAATGCATTTAACTAAATGTAAGAGTTCGGGAGGAATTTTGAGTGTTTAGACAACAATTATATCCATTTTGTCCCGAAACAGGCTTAAAACAAGAAAACAGGCTAAAACCGAGAAAACATTAATTCGAAGAAATAAACAGCTTTGTTACTGTTCCTAGGGTCAAAATATGTATTAATCAAATGCATTTGACTAATTGTAAGAGCTCGGGAGGAATTTAGAGTGTTTAGACAATAATAATACCCATTTTGTCCCAAAACAGGCTAAAACCGAGAAAACATTGATTTAAAGCAGTAAACAGCTATGTTACTCTTTCTAGGGTGAAGATATGTAACAATCTAATGCGTTTAACTAATTATAATAGTTCGGGTTTAATTTGGAGTGTTTAGACAACCCTTATACCTATTTTGTTCCAAAATAGACTTAAAACGAGAAAACAGGCTAAAACCGAGAAAATGTTAATTCGAAGCAGTAAACAGCTTTGTTTGTGTTTTAAGTGTCAAAATGTGTGATAACCAAATGCATTTGACTAATTGTAAGAGTTCGGGAGGAATTTGGAGTGTTTAGACAACAATTATACCCATTTTGTCCCAAAACAGGCTTAAAACAAGAAAACAGGCTAAAACCGAGAAAACATTAATTCGAAGAAATAAACAGCTTTGTTACTGTTCCTAGGGTCAAAATATGTAATAATCCAATCATTTGACTAATTGTAAGAGCTCGGGATGAATTTGGAGTGTTTAGACAACAATTATACCCATTTTGTCCCAAAACCGGCTAAAACTGAGAAAACATTGATTTAAAGCATTAAACAGCTATGTTACTCTTTCTAGGGTGAAAATATGCAACAATCTAATGCGTTTGACTAATTTTAAGAGTTCGGGTTTAATTTGGAGTGTTTAGACAACACTTATACCTATTTTGTTCCAAATGGGCTTAAAACGAGAAAACAGGCTAAAACCGAGAAAACATTAATTCGAAGCAGTAAACAGCTTTGTTTGTGTTTCTAGTGTCAAAATGTGTGACAATCCAATGCATTTAACTAATTGTAAGAGTTTGGGAGAAATTTGGAGTGTTTAGACAACAATTATACCCATTTTGTCCCAAAACAGGCTAAAACCGAGAAAACATTGATTTAAAGCAGTAAACAGCTATGTTACTCTTTCTAGGGTGAAAGTATGTAACAATCTAATGCGTTTGACTAATTATAAGAGTCCGGGTTTAAATTTGAGTGTTTAGACAACACTTATACCTATTTTGTTCCAAATAGGCTTAAAATGAGAAAACAGGCTAAAACCGAGAAAACATTAATTCGAAGCAGTAAACAGCTTTTTTTGTGTTTCTAGTGTCAAAATGTGTGACAATCCAATGCATTTAACTAATTGTAAGAGTTCGGGAGGAATTTGGAGTGTTTAGACAACAATTATACCCATTTTGTCCCAAAACCGGCTAAAACCGAGAAAACATTGATTTAAAGCAGTAAACAGCTATGTTACTCTTTCTAGGGTGAAAATATGCAACAATCTAATGCGTTTGACTAATTTTAAGAGTTTGGGTTTAATTTGGAGTGTTTAGACAACACTTATACCTATTTTGTTCCAAATTAGGCTTAAAATGAGAAAACAGGCTAAAACCGAGAAAACATTGATTTAAAGCAGTAAACAGTTTTGTTTGTGTTTCTAGTGTCAAAATGTGTGACAATCCAATGCATTTAACTAATTGTAAGAGTTCGGGAGGAATTTGGAGTGTTTAGACAACAATTGTACCCATTTTGTCCCAAAACAGGCTAAAACCGAGAAATCATTGATTTAAAGCAGTAAACAGCTATGTTACTCTTTCTAGGGTCAAAATATGTAACAATCCAATGCATTTAACTAATTGTAAGAGTTCGGGAGGAATTTTGAGTGTTTAGACAACAATTATATCCATTTTGTCCCGAAACAGGCTTAAAACAAGAAAACAGGCTAAAACCGAGAAAACATTAATTCGAAGAAATAAACAGCTTTGTTACTGTTCCTAGGGTCAAAATATGTATTAATCAAATGCATTTGACTAATTGTAAGAGCTCGGGAGGAATTTAGAGTGTTTAGACAATAATTATACCCATTTTGTCCCAAAACAGGCTAAAACCGAGAAAACATTGATTTAAAGCAGTAAACAGCTATGTTACTCTTTCTAGGGTGAAAATATGCAACAATCTAATGCGTTTGACTAATTTTAAGAGTTTGGGTTTAATTTGGAGTGTTTAGACAACACTTATACCTATTTTGTTCCAAATTAGGCTTAAAATGAGAAAACAGGCTAAAACCGAGAAAACATTGATTTAAAGCAGTAAACAGTTTTGTTTGTGTTTCTAGTGTCAAAATGTGTGACAATCCAATGCATTTAACTAATTGTAAGAGTTCGGGAGGAATTTGGAGTGTTTAGACAACAATTGTACCCATTTTGTCCCAAAACAGGCTAAAACCGAGAAATCATTGATTTAAAGCAGTAAACAGCTATGTTACTCTTTCTAGGGTCAAAATATGTAACAATCCAATGCATTTAACTAATTGTAAGAGTTCGGGAGGAATTTTGAGTGTTTAGACAACAATTATATCCATTTTGTCCCGAAACAGGCTTAAAACAAGAAAACAGGCTAAAACCGAGAAAACATTAATTCGAAGAAATAAACAGCTTTGTTACTGTTCCTAGGGTCAAAATATGTATTAATCAAATGCATTTGACTAATTGTAAGAGCTCGGGAGGAATTTAGAGTGTTTAGACAATAATTATACCCATTTTGTCCCAAAACAGGCTAAAACCGAGAAAACATTGATTTAAAGCAGTAAACAGCTATGTTACTCTTTCTAGGGTGAAAATATGTAACAATCTAATGCGTTTGACTAAATTATAAGAGTTCGGGTTTAATTTGGAGTGTTTAGACAACACTTATACCTATTTTGTTCCAAAATAGACTTAAAACGAGAAAACAGGCTAAAACCGAGAAAACGTTAATTCGAAGCAGTAAACAGCTTTGTTTGTGTTTTAAGTGTCAAAATGTGTGATAACCCAATACATTTGACTAATTGTAAGAGTTCGGGAGGAATTTGGAGTGTTTAGACAACAATTATACCCATTTTGTCCCAAAACAGGCTTAAAACAAGAAAACAGGCTAAGACCGAGAAAACATTAATTCGAAGAAATAAACAGCATTGTTACTGTTCCTAGGTTCAAAATATGTAATAATCCAATCATTTGACTAATTGTAAGAGCTCGGGATGAATTTGGAGTGTTTAGACAACAATTATACCCATTTTGTCCCAAAACCGGCTAAAACTGAGAAAACATTGATTTAAAGCAGTAAACAGCTATGTTACTCTTTCTAGGGTGAAAATATGCAACAATCTAATGCGTTTGACTAATTTTAAGAGTTCGGGTTTAATTTGGAGTGTTTAGACAACACTTATACCTATTTTGTTCCAAATGGGCTTAAAACGAGAAAACAGGCTAAAACCGAGAAAACATTAATTCGAAGCAGTAAACAGCTTTGTTTGTGTTTCTAGTGTCAAAATGTGTGACAATCCAATGCATTTAACTAATTGTAAGAGTTTGGGAGAAATTTGGAGTGTTTAGACAACAATTATACCCATTTTGTCCCAAAACAGGCTAAAACCGAGAAAACATTGATTTAAAGCAGTAAACAGCTATGTTACTCTTTCTAGGGTGAAAGTATGTAACAATCTAATGCGTTTGACTAATTATAAGATTCCGGGTTTAAATTTGAGTGTTTAGACAACACTTATACCTATTTTGTTCCAAATAGGCTTAAAATGAGAAAACAGGCTAAAACCGAGAAAACATTAATTCGAAGCAGTAAACAGCTTTTTTTTGTGTTTCTAGTGTCAAAATGTGTGACAATCCAATGCATTTAACTAATTGTAAGAGTTCGGGAGGAATTTGGAGTGTTTAGACAACAATTATACCCATTTTGTCCCAAAACCGGCTAAAACCGAGAAAACATTGATTTAAAGCAGTAAACAGCTATGTTACTCTTTCTAGGGTGAAAATATGCAACAATCTAATGCGTTTGACTAATTTTAAGAGTTTGGGTTTAATTTGGAGTGTTTAGACAACACTTATACCTATTTTGTTCCAAATTAGGCTTAAAATGAGAAAACAGGCTAAAACCGAGAAAACATTGATTTAAAGCAGTAAACAGTTTTGTTTGTGTTTCTAGTGTCAAAATGTGTGACAATCCAATGCATTTAACTAATTGTAAGAGTTCGGGAGGAATTTGGAGTGTTTAGACAACAATTGTACCCATTTTGTCCCAAAACAGGCTAAAACCGAGAAATCATTGATTTAAAGCAGTAAACAGCTATGTTACTCTTTCTAGGGTCAAAATATGTAACAATCCAATGCATTTAACTAATTGTAAGAGTTCGGGAGGAATTTTGAGTGTTTAGACAACAATTATATCCATTTTGTCCCGAAACAGGCTTAAAACAAGAAAACAGGCTAAAACCGAGAAAACATTAATTCGAAGAAATAAACAGCTTTGTTACTGTTCCTAGGGTCAAAATATGTATTAATCAAATGCATTTGACTAATTGTAAGAGCTCGGGAGGAATTTAGAGTGTTTAGACAATAATTATACCCATTTTGTCCCAAAACAGGCTAAAACCGAGAAAACATTGATTTAAAGCAGTAAACAGCTATGTTACTCTTTCTAGGGTGAAAATATGTAACAATCTAATGCGTTTGACTAAATTATAAGAGTTCGGGTTTAATTTGGAGTGTTTAGACAACACTTATACCTATTTTGTTCCAAAATAGACTTAAAACGAGAAAACAGGCTAAAACCGAGAAAACGTTAATTCGAAGCAGTAAACAGCTTTGTTTGTGTTTTAAGTGTCAAAATGTGTGATAACCCAATACATTTGACTAATTGTAAGAGTTCGGGAGGAATTTGGAGTGTTTAGACAACAATTATACCCATTTTGTCCCAAAACAGGCTTAAAACAAGAAAACAGGCTAAGACCGAGAAAACATTAATTCGAAGAAATAAACAGCATTGTTACTGTTCCTAGGTTCAAAATATGTAATAATCCAATCATTTGACTAATTGTAAGAGCTCGGGATGAATTTGGAGTGTTTAGACAACAATTATACCCATTTTGTCCCAAAACCGGCTAAAACTGAGAAAACATTGATTTAAAGCAGTAAACAGCTATGTTACTCTTTCTAGGGTGAAAATATGCAACAATCTAATGCGTTTGACTAATTTTAAGAGTTCGGGTTTAATTTGGAGTGTTTAGACAACACTTATACCTATTTTGTTCCAAATGGGCTTAAAACGAGAAAACAGGCTAAAACCGAGAAAACATTAATTCGAAGCAGTAAACAGCTTTGTTTGTGTTTCTAGTGTCAAAATGTGTGACAATCCAATGCATTTAACTAATTGTAAGAGTTTGGGAGAAATTTGGAGTGTTTAGACAACAATTATACCCATTTTGTCCCAAAACAGGCTAAAACCGAGAAAACATTGATTTAAAGCAGTAAACAGCTATGTTACTCTTTCTAGGGTGAAAGTATGTAACAATCTAATGCGTTTGACTAATTATAAGATTCCGGGTTTAAATTTGAGTGTTTAGACAACACTTATACCTATTTTGTTCCAAATAGGCTTAAAATGAGAAAACAGGCTAAAACCGAGAAAACATTAATTCGAAGCAGTAAACAGCTTTTTTTTGTGTTTCTAGTGTCAAAATGTGTGACAATCCAATGCATTTAACTAATTGTAAGAGTTCGGGAGGAATTTGGAGTGTTTAGACAACAATTATACCCATTTTGTCCCAAAACCGGCTAAAACCGAGAAAACATTGATTTAAAGCAGTAAACAGCTATGTTACTCTTTCTAGGGTGAAAATATGCAACAATCTAATGCGTTTGACTAATTTTAAGAGTTTGGGTTTAATTTGGAGTGTTTAGACAACACTTATACCTATTTTGTTCCAAATTAGGCTTAAAATGAGAAAACAGGCTAAAACCGAGAAAACATTGATTTAAAGCAGTAAACAGTTTTGTTTGTGTTTCTAGTGTCAAAATGTGTGACAATCCAATGCATTTAACTAATTGTAAGAGTTCGGGAGGAATTTGGAGTGTTTAGACAACAATTGTACCCATTTTGTCCCAAAACAGGCTAAAACCGAGAAATCATTGATTTAAAGCAGTAAACAGCTATGTTACTCTTTCTAGGGTCAAAATATGTAACAATCCAATGCATTTAACTAATTGTAAGAGTTCGGGAGGAATTTTGAGTGTTTAGACAACAATTATATCCATTTTGTCCCGAAACAGGCTTAAAACAAGAAAACAGGCTAAAACCGAGAAAACATTAATTCGAAGAAATAAACAGCTTTGTTACTGTTCCTAGGGTCAAAATATGTATTAATCAAATGCATTTGACTAATTGTAAGAGCTCGGGAGGAATTTAGAGTGTTTAGACAATAATTATACCCATTTTGTCCCAAAACAGGCTAAAACCGAGAAAACATTGATTTAAAGCAGTAAACAGCTATGTTACTCTTTCTAGGGTGAAAATATGTAACAATCTAATGCGTTTGACTAAATTATAAGAGTTCGGGTTTAATTTGGAGTGTTTAGACAACACTTATACCTATTTTGTTCCAAAATAGACTTAAAACGAGAAAACAGGCTAAAACCGAGAAAACGTTAATTCGAAGCAGTAAACAGCTTTGTTTGTGTTTTAAGTGTCAAAATGTGTGATAACCCAATACATTTGACTAATTGTAAGAGTTCGGGAGGAATTTGGAGTGTTTAGACAACAATTATACCCATTTTGTCCCAAAACAGGCTTAAAACAAGAAAACAGGCTAAGACCGAGAAAACATTAATTCGAAGAAATAAACAGCATTGTTACTGTTCCTAGGTTCAAAATATGTAATAATCCAATCATTTGACTAATTGTAAGAGCTCGGGATGAATTTGGAGTGTTTAGACAACAATTATACCCATTTTGTCCCAAAACCGGCTAAAACTGAGAAAACATTGATTTAAAGCAGTAAACAGCTATGTTACTCTTTCTAGGGTGAAAATATGCAACAATCTAATGCGTTTGACTAATTTTAAGAGTTCGGGTTTAATTTGGAGTGTTTAGACAACACTTATACCTATTTTGTTCCAAATGGGCTTAAAACGAGAAAACAGGCTAAAACCGAGAAAACATTAATTCGAAGCAGTAAACAGCTTTGTTTGTGTTTCTAGTGTCAAAATGTGTGACAATCCAATGCATTTAACTAATTGTAAGAGTTTGGGAGAAATTTGGAGTGTTTAGACAACAATTATACCCATTTTGTCCCAAAACAGGCTAAAACCGAGAAAACATTGATTTAAAGCAGTAAACAGCTATGTTACTCTTTCTAGGGTGAAAGTATGTAACAATCTAATGCGTTTGACTAATTATAAGATTCCGGGTTTAAATTTGAGTGTTTAGACAACACTTATACCTATTTTGTTCCAAATAGGCTTAAAATGAGAAAACAGGCTAAAACCGAGAAAACATTAATTCGAAGCAGTAAACAGCTTTTTTTTGTGTTTCTAGTGTCAAAATGTGTGACAATCCAATGCATTTAACTAATTGTAAGAGTTCGGGAGGAATTTGGAGTGTTTAGACAACAATTATACCCATTTTGTCCCAAAACCGGCTAAAACCGAGAAAACATTGATTTAAAGCAGTAAACAGCTATGTTACTCTTTCTAGGGTGAAAATATGCAACAATCTAATGCGTTTGACTAATTTTAAGAGTTTGGGTTTAATTTGGAGTGTTTAGACAACACTTATACCTATTTTGTTCCAAATTAGGCTTAAAATGAGAAAACAGGCTAAAACCGAGAAAACATTGATTTAAAGCAGTAAACAGTTTTGTTTGTGTTTCTAGTGTCAAAATGTGTGACAATCCAATGCATTTAACTAATTGTAAGAGTTCGGGAGGAATTTGGAGTGTTTAGACAACAATTGTACCCATTTTGTCCCAAAACAGGCTAAAACCGAGAAATCATTGATTTAAAGCAGTAAACAGCTATGTTACTCTTTCTAGGGTCAAAATATGTAACAATCCAATGCATTTAACTAATTGTAAGAGTTCGGGAGGAATTTTGAGTGTTTAGACAACAATTATATCCATTTTGTCCCGAAACAGGCTTAAAACAAGAAAACAGGCTAAAACCGAGAAAACATTAATTCGAAGAAATAAACAGCTTTGTTACTGTTCCTAGGGTCAAAATATGTATTAATCAAATGCATTTGACTAATTGTAAGAGCTCGGGAGGAATTTAGAGTGTTTAGACAATAATTATACCCATTTTGTCCCAAAACAGGCTAAAACCGAGAAAACATTGATTTAAAGCAGTAAACAGCTATGTTACTCTTTCTAGGGTGAAAATATGTAACAATCTAATGCGTTTGACTAAATTATAAGAGTTCGGGTTTAATTTGGAGTGTTTAGACAACACTTATACCTATTTTGTTCCAAAATAGACTTAAAACGAGAAAACAGGCTAAAACCGAGAAAACGTTAATTGGAAGCAGTAAACAGCTTTGTTTGTGTTTTAAGTGTCAAAATGTGTGATAACCCAATGCATTTGACTAATTGTAAGAGTTCGGGAGGAATTTGGAGTGTTTAGACAACAATTATACCCATTTTGTCCCAAAACAGGCTTAAAACAAGAAAACAGGCTAAGACCGAGAAAACATTAATTCGAAGAAATAAACAGCATTGTTACTGTTCCTAGGGTCAAAATATGTAATAATCCAATCATTTGACTAATTGTAAGAGCTCGGGATGAATTTGGAGTGTTTAGACAACAATTATACCCATTTTGTCCCAAAACCGGCTAAAACCGAGAAAACATTGATTTAAAGCAGTAAACAGCTATGTTACTCTTTCTAGGGTGAAAATATGCAACAATCTAATGCGTTTGACTAATTTTAAGAGTTCGGGTTTAATTTGGAGTGTTTAGACAACACTTATACCTATTTTGTTCCAAAATAGGCTTAAAATGAGAAAACAGGCTAAAACCGAGAAAACATTGATTTAAAGCAGTAAACAGTTTTGTTTGTGTTTCTAGTGTCAAAATGTGTGACAATCCAATGCATTTAACTAATTGTAAGAGTTCGGGAGGAATTTGGAGTGTTTAGACAACAATTGTACCCATTTTGTCCCAAAACAGGCTAAAACCGAGAAATCATTGATTTAAAGCAGTAAACAGCTATGTTACTCTTTGTAGGGTGAAAGTATGTAACAATCCAATGCATTTAACTAATTGTAAGAGTTCGGGAGGAATTTTGAGTGTTTAGACAACAATTATATCCATTTTGTCCCGAAACAGGCTTAAAACAAGAAAACAGGCTAAAACCGAGAAAACATTAATTCGAAAAAATAAACAGCTTTGTTACTGTTCCTAGGGTCAAAATATGTATTAATCAAATGCATTTGACTAATTGTAAGAGCTCGGGAGGAATTTAGAGTGTTTAGACAATAATTATACCCATTTTGTCCCAAAACAGGCTAAAACCGAGAAAACATTGATTTAAAGCAGTAAACAGCTATGTTACTCTTTCTAGGGTGAAAATATGTAACAATCTAATGCGTTTGACTAAATTATAAGAGTTCGGGTTTAATTTGGAGTGTTTAGACAACACTTATACCTATTTTGTTCCAAAATAGACTTAAAACGAGAAAACAGGCTAAAACCAAGAAAACGTTAATTCGAAGCAGTAAACAGCTTTGTTTGTGTTTTAAGTGTCAAAATGTGTGATAACCCAATGCATTTGACTAATTGTAAGAGTTCGGGAGGAATTTGGAGTGTTTAGACAACAATTATACCCATTTTGTCCCAAAACAGGCTTAAAACAAGAAAACAGGCTAAGACCGAGAAAACATTAATTCGAAGAAATAAACAGCTTTGTTACTGTTCCTAGGGTCAAAATATGTAATAATCCAATCATTTGACTAATTGTAAGAGCTCGGCATGAATTTGGAGTGTTTAGACAACAATTATACCCATTTTGTCCCAAAACCGGCTAAAACCGAGAAAACATTGATTTAAAGCAGTAAACAGCTATGTTACTCTTTCTAGGGTGAAAATATGCAACAATCTAATGCGTTTGACTAATTTTAAGAGTTCGGGTTTAATTTGGAGTGTTTAGACAACACTTATACCTATTTTGTTCCAAAATAGGCTTAAAATGAGAAAACAGGCTAAAACCGAGAAAACATTGATTTAAAGCAGTAAACAGTTTTGTTTGTGTTTCTAGTGTCAAAATGTGTGACAATCCAATGCATTTAACTAATTGTAAGAGTTCGGGAGGAATTTGGAGTGTTTAGACAACAATTGTACCCATTTTGTCCCAAAACAGGCTAAAACCGAGAAATCATTGATTTAAAGCAGTAAACAGCTATGTTACTCTTTGTAGGGTGAAAGTATGTAACAATCCAATGCATTTAACTAATTGTAAGAGTTCGGGAGGAATTTTGAGTGTTTAGACAACAATTATATCCATTTTGTCCCGAAACAGGCTTAAAACAAGAAAACAGGCTAAAACCGAGAAAACATTAATTCGAAAAAATAAACAGCTTTGTTACTGTTCCTAGGGTCAAAATATGTATTAATCAAATGCATTTGACTAATTGTAAGAGCTCGGGAGGAATTTAGAGTGTTTAGACAATAATTATACCCATTTTGTCCCAAAACAGGCTAAAACCGAGAAAACATTGATTTAAAGCAGTAAACAGCTATGTTACTCTTTCTAGGGTGAAAATATGTAACAATCTAATGCGTTTGACTAAATTATAAGAGTTCGGGTTTAATTTGGAGTGTTTAGACAACACTTATACCTATTTTGTTCCAAAATAGACTTAAAACGAGAAAACAGGCTAAAACCAAGAAAACGTAAATTCGAAGCAGTAAACAGCTTTGTTTGTGTTTTAAGTGTCAAAATGTGTGATAACCCAATGCATTTGACTAATTGTAAGAGTTCGGGAGGAATTTGGAGTGTTTAGACAACAATTATACCCATTTTGTCCCAAAACAGGCTTAAAACAAGAAAACAGGCTAAGACCGAGAAAACATTAATTCGAAGAAATAAACAGCTTTGTTACTGTTCCTAGGGTCAAAATATGTAATAATCCAATCATTTGACTAATTGTAAGAGCTCGGCATGAATTTGGAGTGTTTAGACAACAATTATACCCATTTTGTCCCAAAACCGGCTAAAACCGAGAAAACATTGATTTAAAGCAGTAAACAGCTATGTTACTCTTTCTAGGGTGAAAATATGCAACAATCTAATGCGTTTGACTAATTTTAAGAGTTTGGGTTTAATTTGGAGTGTTTAGACAACACTTATACCTATTTTGTTCCAAATAGGCTTAAAACGAGAAAACAGGCTAAAACCGAGAAAACATTAATTCGAAGCAGTAAACAGCTTTGTTTGTGTTTCTAGTGTCAAAATGTGTGACAATCCAATGCATTTAACTAATTGTAAGAGTTTGGGAGAAATTTGGAGTGTTTAGACAACAATTATACCCATTTTGTCCCAAAACAGGCTTAAAACAAGAAAACAGGCTAAAACCGAGAAAACATTAATTCGAAGAAATAAACAGCTTTGTTACTGTTCCTAGGGTCAAAATATGTAACAATCTAATGCGTTTGACTAATTATAAGAGTTCGGGTTTAAATTGGAGTGTTTAGACAACACTTATACCTATTTTGTTCCAAAATAGGCTTAAAATGAGAAAACAGGCTAAAACCGCGAAAACATTAATTCGAAGCAGTAAACAGCTTTGTTTGTGTTTCTAGTGTCAAAATGTGTGACAATCCAATGCATTTAACTAATTGTAAGAGTTCGGGAGGAATTTGGAGTGTTTAGACAACAATTGTACCCATTTTGTCCCAAAACAGGCTAAAACCGAGAAAACATTGATTTAAAGCAGTAAACAGCTATGTTACTCTTTCTAGGGTCAAAATATGTAACAATCCAATGCATTTAACTAATTGTAAGAGTTCGGGAGGAATTTTGAGTGTTTAGACAACAATTATATCCATTTTGTCCCGAAACAGGCTTAAAACAAGAAAACAGGCTAAAACCGAGAAAACATTAATTCGAAGAAATAAACAGCTTTGTTACTGTTCCTAGGGTCAAAATATGTATTAATCAAATGCATTTGACTAATTGTAAGAGCTCGGGAGGAATTTAGAGTGTTTAGACAATAATTATACCCATTTTGTCCCAAAACAGGCTAAAACCGAGAAAACATTGATTTAAAGCAGTAAACAGCTATGTTACTCTTTCTAGGGTGAAAATATGTAACAATCTAATGCGTTTGACTAAATTATAAGAGTTCGGGTTTAATTTGGAGTGTTTAGACAACACTTATACCTATTTTGTTCCAAAATAGACTTAAAACGAGAAAACAGGCTAAAACCGAGAAAACGTTAATTGGAAGCAGTAAACAGCTTTGTTTGTGTTTTAAGTGTCAAAATGTGTGATAACCCAATGCATTTGACTAATTGTAAGAGTTCGGGAGGAATTTGGAGTGTTTAGACAACAATTATACCCATTTTGTCCCAAAACAGGCTTAAAACAAGAAAACAGGCTAAGACCGAGAAAACATTAATTCGAAGAAATAAACAGCATTGTTACTGTTCCTAGGGTCAAAATATGTAATAATCCAATCATTTGACTAATTGTAAGAGCTCGGGATGAATTTGGAGTGTTTAGACAACAATTATACCCATTTTGTCCCAAAACCGGCTAAAACCGAGAAAACATTGATTTAAAGCAGTAAACAGCTATGTTACTCTTTCTAGGGTGAAAATATGCAACAATCTAATGCGTTTGACTAATTTTAAGAGTTCGGGTTTAATTTGGAGTGTTTAGACAACACTTATACCTATTTTGTTCCAAATAGGCTTAAAATGAGAAAACAGGCTAAAACCGAGAAAACATTAATTCGAAGCAGTAAACAGCTTTGTTTGTGTTTCTAGTGTCAAAATGTGTGACAATCCAATGCATTTAACTAATTGTTAGAGTTCAGGAGGAATTTGGAGTGTTTAGACAACAATTATACCCATTTTGTCCCAAAACAGGCTAAAACTGAGAAAACATTGATTTAAAGCAGTAAACAGCTATGTTACTCTTTCTAGGGTGAAAATATGCAACAATCTAATGCGTTTGACTAATTATAAGAGTTCGGGTTTAAATTGGAGTGTTTAGACAACACTTATACCTATTTTGTTCCAAAATAGGCTTAAAATGAGAAAACAGGCTAAAACCGCGAAAACATTAATTCGAAGCAGTAAACAGCTTTGTTTGTGTTTCTAGTGTCAAAATGTGTGACAATCCAATGCATTTAACTAATTGTAAGAGTTCGGGAGGAATTTGGAGTGTTTAGACAACAATTGTACCCATTTTGTCCCAAAACAGGCTAAAACCGAGAAAACATTGATTTAAAGCAGTAAACAGCTATGTTACTCTTTCTAGGGTCAAAATATGTAACAATCCATTGCATTTAACTAATTGTAAGAGTTCGGGAATAATTTTGAGTGTTTAGACAACAATTATACCCATTTTGTCCCAAAACAGGCTTAAAACAAGAAAACATGCTAAAACCGAGAAAACATTAATTCGAAGAAATAAACAGCTTTGTTACTGTTCCTAGGGTCAAGATATGTAATAATCCAATGCATTTGACTAATTGTAAGAGCTCGGGAGGAATTTAGAGTGTTTAGACAATAATTATACCCATTTGTCCCAAAACAGGCTAAAACCGAGAAAACATTGATTTAAAGCAGTAAACAGCTATGTTACTCTTTCTAGGGTGAAAATATGTAACAATCTAATGCGTTTGACTTAATTATAAGAGTTCGGGTTTAATTTGGAGTGTTTAGACAACACTTATACCTATTTTGTTCCAAAATAGACTTAAAACCAGAAAACAAGCTAAAACCGAGAAAACGTTAATTCGAAGCAGTAAACAGCTTTGTTTGTGTTTTAAGTGTCAAAATGTGTCATAACCCAATGCTTTTGACTAATTGTAAGAGTTCGGGAGGAATTTGGAGTGTTTAGACAACAATTATACCCATTTTGTCCCAAAACAGGCTTAAAACAAGAAAACAGGCTAAAACCGAGAAAACATTAATTCGAAGCAGTAAACAGCTTTGTTTGTGTTTCTAGTGTCAAAATGTGTGATAATCCAATGCATTTAACTAATTGTAAGATTTCGGGAGGAATTTGGTGTGTTTAGACAACAATTATACCCATTTTGTCCCAAAACAGGCTAAAACCGAGAAAACATTGATTTAAAGCAGTAAACAGCTATGTTACTCTTTCTAGGGTGAAAATATGCAACAATCTAATGCGTTTGACTAATTATAAGAGTTCGGGTTTAAATTGGAGTGTTTAGACAACACTTATACCTATTTTGTTCCAAATAGGCTTAAAACGAGAAAACAGGCTAAAACCGAGAAAACATTAATTCGAAGCAGTAAACAGCTTTGTTTGTGTTTCTAGTGTCAAAATGTGTGACAATCCAATGCATTTAACTAATTGTAAGAGTTTGGGAGAAATTTGGAGTGTTTAGACAACAATTATACCTATTTTGTCCCAAAACAGGCTAAAACCGAGAAAACATTGATTTAAAGCAGTAAACAGCTATGTTACTCTTTGTAGGGTGAAAGTATGTAACAATCTAATGCGTTTGACTAATTATAAGAGTCCGGGTTTAATTTTGAGTGTTTAGACAACAATTATACCTATTCTGTTCCAAAATAGGCTTAAAACGAGAAAACAGGCTAAAACCGCGAAAACATTAATTGGAAGCAGTAAACAGCTTTGTTTGTGTTTCTAGTATCAAAATGTGTGACAATCGAATGCATTTGACTAATTGTAAGAGTTCGGGATGAATTTGGAGTGTTTAGACAACAATTATACCCATTTTGTCCCAAAACAGGCTTAAACCCGAGAAAACATTGATTTAAAGCAGTAAACAGCTATGTTACTGTTCCTAGGGTCAAATATGTAATATCTAATGCATTAGACTAATTGAGCTCGGGATGAATTTGGAGTGTTTAGACAACACTTATACCCATTTTGTCCCGAAACAGGCTAAACCCGAGAAAACATTGATTTAAAGCAGGAAACAGCTATGTTACTCTTTCTAGGGTCAAAATATGTAACAATCCAATGCATTTAACTAATTGTAAGAGTTCGGGAGGAATTTTGAGTGTTTAGACAACAATTATACCCATTTTGTCCCAAAACAGGCTTAAAACAAGAAAACAGGCTAAAACCGAGAAAACATTAATTCGAAGAAATAAACAGCTTTGTTACTGTTCCTAGGGTCAAAATATGTAAGAATCAAATGCATTTGACTAATTGTAAGAGCTCGGGAGGAATTTAGAGTGTTTAGACAATAATTATACCCATTTTGTCCCAAAACAGGCTAAAACCGAGAAAACATTGATTTAAAGCAGTAAACAGCTATGTTACTCTTTCTAGGGTCAAAATATGTAACAATCCAATGCATTTAACTAATTGTAAGAGTTCGGGAGGAATTTTGAGTGTTTAGACAACAATTATATCCATTTTGTCCCGAAACAGGCTTAAAACAAGAAAACAGGCTAAAACCGAGAAAACATTAATTCGAAGAAATAAACAGCTTTGTTACTGTTCCTAGGGTCAAAATATGTATTAATCAAATGCATTTGACTAATTGTAAGAGCTCGGGAGGAATTTAGAGTGTTTAGACAATAATTATACCCATTTTGTCCCAAAACAGGCTAAAACCGAGAAAACATTGATTTAAAGCAGTAAACAGCTATGTTACTCTTTCTAGGGTGAAAATATGTAACAATCTAATGCGTTTGACTAAATTATAAGAGTTCGGGTTTAATTTGGAGTGTTTAGACAACACTTATACCTATTTTGTTCCAAAATAGACTTAAAACGAGAAAACAGGCTAAAACCGAGAAAACGTTAATTCGAAGCAGTAAACAGCTTTGTCTGTGTTTTAAGTGTCAAAATGTGTGATAACCCAATGCTTTTCACTAATTGTAAGAGTTCGGGAGGAATTTGGAGTGTTTATACAACAATTAGACCCATTTTGTCCCAAAACAGGCTTAAAACAAGAAAACAGGCTAAAACCGAGAAAACATTAATTCGAAGAAATAAACAGCTTTGTTACTGTTCCTAGGGTCAAAATATGTAATAATCCAATCAATTGACTAATTGTAAGAGCTCGGGATGAATTTGGAGTGTTTAGACAACAATTATACCTATTTTGTCCCAAAACAGGCTAAAACCGAGAAGACATTGATTTAAAGCAGTAAACAGCTATGTTACTCTTTCTAGGGTGAAAATATGCAACAATCTAATGCGTTTGACTAATTATAAGAGTTCGGGTTTAATTTGGAGTGTTTAGACAACACTTATACCTATTTTGTTCGAAAATAGGCTTAAAATTAGAAAACAGGCTAAAACCGAGAAAACATTAATTCGAAGCAGTAAACAGCTTTGTTTGTGTTTCTAGTGTCAAAATGTGTGATAATCCAATGCATTTAACTAATTGTAAGAGTTCGGGAGGAATTTGGAGTGTTTAGACAACAATTATACCCATTTTGTCCCAAAACAGGCTAAAACCGAGAAAACATTGATTTAAAGCAGTAAACAGCTATGTTACTCTTTCTAGGGTGAACATATGCAACAATCTAATGCGTTTGACTAATTATAAGAGTTCGGGTTTAAATTGGAGTGTTTAGACAACACTTATACCTATTTTGTTCCAAATAGGCTTAAAACGAGAAAACAGGCTAAAACCGAGAAAACATTAATTCGAAGCAGTAAACAGCTTTGTTTTTGTTTCTAGTGTCAAAATGTGTGACAATCCAATGCATTTAACTAATTGTAAGAGTTTGGGAGAAATTTGGAGTGTTTAGACAACAATTATAGCCATTTTGTCCCAAAACAGGCTAAAACCGAGAAAACATTGATTTAAAGCAGTAAACAACTATGTTACTCTTTCTAGGGTGAAAGTATGTAACAATCTAATGCGTTTGACTAATTATAAGAGTCCGGGTTTAATTTGGAGTGTTTAGACAACAATTATACCTATTATGTTCCAAAATAGGCTTAAAACGAGAAAACAGGCTAAAACCGCGAAAATATTTATTAAAATCAGTAAACAGCTTTATTTGTGTTTCTGGGGTCAACATGTGTGACAATCAAATGCATTTGACTAATTGTAAGAGTTCAGGATGAATTTGGAGTGTTTAGACAACAATTATACCCATTTTGTCCCGAAACATGCTAAACCCAAGAAAACATTGATTTAAAGCAGTAAACAGCTATGTTACTGTTCCTAGGGTGAAAATATGCAACAATCTAATGCGTTTGACTAATTGTAAGAGCTCGGGATGAATTTGGAGTGTTTAGACAACACTTATACCTATTTTGTTCCAAAACAGGTATAAAATGAGAAAACAGGCTAAAACCGAGAAAACATTAATTCGAAGCAGTAAACAGCTTTGTTTGTGTTTCTAGTGTCAAAATGTGTGATAATCCAATGCATTTAACTAATTGTAAGAGTTCGGGAGGAATTTGGAGTGTTTAGACAACAATTATACCCATTTTGTCCCAAAACAGGCTAAAACCGAGAAAACATTGATTTAAAGCAGTAAACAGCTATGTTACTCTTTCTAGGGTGAAAATATGCAACATTCTAATGCGTTTGACTAATTATAAGAGTGCGGGTTTAAATTGGAGTGTTTAGACAACACTTATACCTATTTTGTTCCAAATAGGCTTAAAATGAGAAAACAGGCTAAAACCGAGAAAACATTAATTCGAAGCAGTAAACAGCTTTGTTTGTGTTTCTAGTGTCAAAATGTGTGACAATCCAATGCATTTAACTAATTGTAAGAGTTTGGGAGAAATTTGGAGTGTTTAGACAACAATTATACCCATTTTGTCCCAAAACAGGCTAAAACCGAGAAAACATTGATTTAAAGCAGTAAACAGCTATGTTACTCTTTCTAGGGTGAAAGTATGTAACAATCTAATGCGTTTGACTAATTATAAGAGTCCGGGTTTAAATTTGAGTGTTTAGACAACACTTATACCTATTTTGTTCCAAATAGGCTTAAAATGAGAAAACAGGCTAAAACCTAGAAAACATTAATTCGAAGCAGTAAACAGCTTTGTCTGTGTTTCTAGTGTCAAAATGTGTAACAATCCAATGCATTTAACTAATTGTAAGAGTTCGGGAGGAATTTGGAGTGTTTAGACAACAATTATACCCATTTTGTCCCAAAACAGGCTAAAACTGAGAAAACATTGATTTAAAGCAGTAAACAGCTATGTTACTCTTTCTAGGGTGAAAATATGCAACAATCTAATGCGTTTGACTAATTATAAGAGTTCGGGTTTAAATTGGAGTGTTTAGACAACACTTATACCTATTTTGTTCCAAAATAGGCTTAAAATGAGAAAACAGGCTAAAACCGCGAAAACATTAATTCGAAGCAGTAAACAGCTTTGTTTGTGTTTCTAGTGTCAAAATGTGTGACAATCCAATGCATTTAACTAATTGTAAGAGTTCGGGAGGAATTTGGAGTGTTTAGACAACAATTGTACCCATTTTGTCCCAAAACAGGCTAAAACCGAGAAAACATTGATTTAAAGCAGTAAACAGCTATGTTACTCTTTCTAGGGTCAAAATATGTAACAATCCATTGCATTTAACTAATTGTAAGAGTTCGGGAATAATTTTGAGTGTTTAGACAACAATTATACCCATTTTGTCCCAAAACAGGCTTAAAACAAGAAAACATGCTAAAACCGAGAAAACATTAATTCGAAGAAATAAACAGCTTTTTTACTGTTCCTAGGGTCAAGATATGTAATAATCCAATGCATTTGACTAATTGTAAAAGCTCGGGAGGAATTTAGAGTGTTTAGACAATAATTATACCCATTTGTCCCAAAACAGGCTAAAACCGAGAAAACATTGATTTAAAGCAGTAAACAGCTATGTTACTCTTTCTAGGGTGAAAATATGTAACAATCTAATGCGTTTGACTAAATTATAAGAGTTCGGGTTTAATTTGGAGTGTTTAGACAACACTTATACCTATTTTGTTCCAAAATAGACTTAAAACGAGAAAACAGGCTAAAACCAAGAAAACGTTAATTCGAAGCATTAAACAGCTTTGTTTGTGTTTTAAGTGTCAAAATGTGTCATAACCCAATGCTTTTGACTAATTGTAAGAGTTCGGGAGGAATTTGGAGTGTTTAGACAACAATTATACCCATTTTGTCCCAAAACAGGCTTAAAACAAGAAAACAGGCTAAAACCGAGAAAACATTAATTCGAAGAAATAAACAGCTTTGTTACTGTTCCTAGGGTTAAAATATGTAATAATCCAATCATTTGACTAATTGTAAGAGCTCGGGATGAATTTGGAGTGTTTAGACAACAATTATACCTATTTTGTCCCAAAACAGGCTAAAACCGAGAAGACATTGATTTAAAGCAGTAAACAGCTATGTTACTCTTTCTAGGGTGAAAATATGCAACAATCTAATGCGTTTGACTAATTATAAGAGTTCGGGTTTAATTTGGAGTGTTTAGACAACACTTATACCTATTTTGTTCCAAAATAGGCTTAAAATGAGAAAACAGGCTAAAACCGAGAAAACATTAATTCGAAGCAGTAAACAGCTTTGTTTGTGTTTCTAGTGTCAAAATGTGTGATAATCCAATGCATTTAACTAATTGTAAGATTTCGGGAGGAATTTGGTGTGTTTAGACAACAATTATACCCATTTTGTCCCAAAACAGGCTAAAACCGAGAAAACATTGATTTAAAGCAGTAAACAGCTATGTTACTCTTTCTAGGGTGAAAATATGTAACAATCTAATGCGTTTGACTAATTATAAGAGTTCGGGTTTAAATTGAAGTGTTTAGACAACACTTATACCTATTTTGTTCCAAATAGGCTTAAAACGAGAAAACAGGCTAAAACCGAGAAAACATTAATTCGAAGCTGTAAACAGCTTTGTTTGTGTTTCTAGTGTCAAAATGTGTGACAATCCAATGCATTTAACTAATTGTAAGAGTTTGGGAGAAATTTGGAGTGTTTAGACAACAATTATACCCATTTTGTCCCAAAACAGGCTAAAACCGAGAAAACATTGATTTAAAGCAGTAAACAGCTATGTTACTCTTTCTAGGGTGAAAGTATGTAACAATCTAATGCGTTTGACTAATTATAAGAGTCCGGGTTTAATTTTGAGTGTTTAGACAACAATTATACCTATTCTGTTCCAAAATAGGCTTAAAACGAGAAAACAGGCTAAAACCGCGAAAATATTTATGAAAATCAGTAAACAGCTTTATTTGTGTTTCTGGGGTCAACATGTGTGACAATCAAATGCATTTGACTAATTGTAAGAGTTCGGGATGAATTTGGAGTGTTTAGACAACAATTATACCCATTTTGTCCCGAAACATGCTAAACCCGAGAAAACATTGATTTAAAGCAGTAAACAGCTATGTTACTGTTCCTAGGGTCAAATATGTAATATCTAATGCATTAGACTAATTGAGCTCGGGATGAATTTGGAGTGTTTAGACAACACTTATACCCATTTTGTCCCGAAACAGGCTAAACCCGAGAAAACATTGATTTAAAGCAGTAAACAGCTATGTTACTCTTTCTAGGGTCAAAATATGTAACAATCCAATGCATTTAACTAATTGTAAGAGTTCGGGAGGAATTTTGAGTGTTTAGACAACAATTATACCCATTTTGTCCCAAAACAGGCTTAAAACAAGAAAACAGGCTAAAACCGAGAAAACATTAATTCGAAGAAATAAACAGCTTTGTTACTGTTCCTAGGGTCAAAATATGTATGAATCAAATGCATTTGACTAATTGTAAGAGCTCGGGAGGAATTTAGAGTGTTTAGACAATAATTATACCTATTTTGTCCCAAAACAGGCTAAAACCGAGAAAACATTGATTTAAAGCAGTAAACAGCTATGTTACTCTTTCTAGGGTGAAAATATGTAACAATCTAATGCGTTTGACTAAATTATAAGAGTTCGGGTTTAATTTGGAGTGTTTAGACAACACTTATACCTATTTTGTTCCAAAATAGACTTAAAACGAGAAAACAGGCTAAAACCGAGAAAACGTTAATTCGAAGCAGTAAACAGCTTTGTTTGTGTTTTAAGTGTCAAAATGTGTGATAACCCAATGCTTTTCACTAATTGTAAGAGTTCGGGAGGAATTTGGAGTGTTTAGACAACAATTATACCCATTTTGTCCCAAAACAGGCTTAAAACAAGAAAACAGGCTAAAACCGAGAAAACATTAATTCGAAGAAATAAACAGCTTTGTTACTGTTCCTAGGGTCAAAATATGTAATAATCCAATCATTTGACTAATTGTAAGAGCTCGGGATGAATTTGGAGTGTTTAGACAACAATTATACCTATTTTGTCCCAAAACAGGCTAAAACCGAGAAGACATTGATTTAAAGCAGTAAACAGCTATGTTACTCTTTCTAGGGTGAAAATATGCAACAATCTAATGCGTTTGACTAATTATAAGAGTTCGGGTTTAATTTGGAGTGTTTAGACAACACTTATACCTATTTTGTTCGAAAATAGGCTTAAAATTAGAAAACAGGCTAAAACCGAGAAAACATTAATTCGAAGCAGTAAACAGCTTTGTTTGTGTTTCTAGTGTCAAAATGTGTGATAATCCAATGCATTTAACTAATTGTAAGAGTTCGGGAGGAATTTGGAGTGTTTAGACAACAATTATACCCATTTTGTCCCAAAACAGGCTAAAACCGAGAAAACATTGATTTAAAGCAGTAAACAGCTATGTTACTCTTTCTAGGGTGAACATATGCAACAATCTAATGCGTTTGACTAATTATAAGAGTTCGGGTTTAAATTGGAGTGTTTAGACAACACTTATACCTATTTTGTTCCAAATAGGCTTAAAACGAGAAAACAGGCTAAAACCGAGAAAACATTAATTCGAAGCAGTAAACAGCTTTGTTTGTGTTTCTAGTGTCAAAATGTGTGACAATCCAATGCATTTAACTAATTGTAAGAGTTTGGGAGAAATTTGGAGTGTTTAGACAACAATTATAGCCATTTTGTCCCAAAACAGGCTAAAACCGAGAAAACATTGATTTAAAGCAGTAAACAACTATGCTACTCTTTCTAGGGTGAAAGTATGTAACAATCTAATGCGTTTGACTAATTATAAGAGTCCGGGTTTAATTTGGAGTGTTTAGACAACAATTATACCTATTATGTTCCAAAATAGGCTTAAAACGAGAAAACAGGCTAAAACCGCGAAAATATTTATTAAAATCAGTAAACAGCTTTATTTGTGTTTCTGGGGTCAACATGTGTGACAATCAAATGCATTTGACTAATTGTAAGAGTTCGGGATGAATTTGGAGTGTTTAGACAACAATTATACCCATTTTGTCCCGAAACATGCTAAACCCGAGAAAACATTGATTTAAAGCAGTAAACAGCTATGTTACTGTTCCTAGGGTGAAAATATGCAACAATCTAATGCGTTTGACTAATTGTAAGAGCTCGGGATGAATTTGGAGTGTTTAGACAACACTTATACCTATTTTGTTCCAAAACAGGTATAAAATGAGAAAACAGGCTAAAACCGAGAAAACATTAATTCGAAGCAGTAAACAGCTTTGTTTGTGTTTCTAGTGTCAAAATGTGTGATAATCCAATGCATTTAACTAATTGTAAGAGTTCGGGAGGAATTTGGAGTGTTTAGACAACAATTATACCCATTTTGTCCCAAAACAGGCTAAAACCGAGAAAACATTGATTTAAAGCAGTAAACAGCTATGTTACTCTTTCTAGGGTGAAAATATGCAACATTCTAATGCGTTTGACTAATTATAAGAGTGCGGGTTTAAATTGGAGTGTTTAGACAACACTTATACCTATTTTGTTCCAAATAGGCTTAAAATGAGAAAACAGGCTAAAACCGAGAAAACATTAATTCGAAGCAGTAAACAGCTTTGTTTGTGTTTCTAGTGTCAAAATGTGTGACAATCCAATGCATTTAACTAATTGTAAGAGTTTGGGAGAAATTTGGAGTGTTTAGACAACAATTATACCTATTTTGTCCCAAAACAGGCTAAAACCGAGAAAACATTGATTTAAAGCAGTAAACAGCTATGTTACTCTTTGTAGGGTGAAAGTATGTAACAATCTAATGCGTTTGACTAATTATAAGAGTCCGGGTTTAATTTTGAGTGTTTAGACAACAATTATACCTATTCTGTTCCAAAATAGGCTTAAAACGAGAAAACAGGCTAAAACCGCGAAAATATTTATTAAAATCAGTAAACAGCTTTATTTGTGTTTCTGGGGTCAACATGTGTGACAATCAAATGCATTTGACTAATTGTAAGATTTCGGGATGAATTTGGAGTGTTTAGACAACAATTATACCCATTTTGTCCCGAAACATGCTAAACCCGAGAAAACATTGATTTAAAGCAGTAAACAGCTATGTTACTGTTCCTAGGGTCAAATATGTAATATCTAATGCATTAGACTAATTGAGCTCGGGATGAATTTGGAGTGTTTAGACAACACTTATACCCATTTTGTCCCGAAACAGGCTAAACCCGAGAAAACATTGATTTAAAGCAGTAAACAGCTATGTTACTCTTTCTAGGGTCAAAATATGTAACAATCCAATGCATTTAACTAATTGTAAGAGTTCGGGAGGAATTTTGAGTGTTTAGACAACAATTATACCCATTTTGTCCCAAAACAGGCTTAAAACAAGAAAACAGGCTAAAACCGAGAAAACATTAATTCGAAGAAATAAACAGCTTTGTTACTGTTCCTAGGGTCAAAATATGTAAGAATCAAATGCATTTGACTAATTGTAAGAGTTCGGGAGGAATTTGGAGTGTTTAGACAACAATTATACCCATTTTGTCCCAAAACAGGCTAAAACCGAGAAAACATTGATTTAAAGCAGTAAACAGCTATGTTACTCTTTCTAGGGTGAACATATGCAACAATCTAATGCGTTTGACTAATTATAAGAGTTCGGGTTTAAATTGGAGTGTTTAGACAACACTTATACCTATTTTGTTCCAAATAGGCTTAAAACGAGAAAACAGGCTAAAACCGAGAAAACATTAATTCGAAGCAGTAAACAGCTTTGTTTGTGTTTCTAGTGTCAAAATGTGTGACAATCCAATGCATTTAACTAATTGTAAGAGTTTGGGAGAAATTTGGAGTGTTTAGACAACAATTATACCCATTTTGTCCCAAAACAGGCTAAAACCGAGAAAACATTGATTTAAAGCAGTAAACAACTATGTTACTCTTTCTAGGGTGAAAGTATGTAACAATCTAATGCGTTTGACTAATTATAAGAGTCCGGGTTTAATTTGGAGTGTTTAGACAACAATTATACCTATTATGTTCCAAAATAGGGTTAAAACGAGAAAACAGGCTAAAACCGCGAAAATATTTATTAAAATCAGTAAACAGCTTTATTTGTGTTTCTGGGGTCAACATGTGTGACAATCAAATGCATTTGACTAATTGTAAGAGTTCGGGATGAATTTGGAGTGTTTAGACAACAATTATACCCATTTTGTCCCGAAACATGCTAAACCCGAGAAAACATTGATTTAAAGCAGTTAACAGCTATGTTACTGTTCCTAGGGTGAAAATATGCAACAATCTAATGCGTTTGACTAATTGTAAGAGCTCGGGATGAATTTGGAGTGTTTAGACAACACTTATACCTATTTTGTTCCAAAACAGGTATAAAATGAGAAAACAGGCTAAAACCGAGAAAACATTAATTCGAAGCAGTAAACAGCTTTGTTTGTGTTTCTAGTGTCAAAATGTGTGATAATCCAATGCTTTTAACTAATTGTAAGAGTTCGGGAGGAATTTGGAGTGTTTAGACAACAATTATACCCATTTTGTCCCAAAACAGGCTAAAACCGAGAAAACATTGATTTAAAGCAGTAAACAGCTATGTTACTCTTTCTAGGGTGAAAATATGCAACATTCTAATGCGTTTGACTAATTATAAGAGTGCGGGTTTAAATTGGAGTGTTTAGACAACACTTATACCTAATTTGTTCCAAATAGGCTTAAAATGAGAAAACAGGCTAAAACCGAGAAAACATTAATTCGAAGCAGTAAACAGCTTTGTTTGTGTTTCTAGTGTCAAAATGTGTGACAATCCAATGCATTTAACTAATTGTAAGAGTTTGGGAGAAATTTGGAGTGTTTAGACAACAATTATACCCATTTTGTCCCAAAACAGGCTAAAACCGAGAAAACATTGATTTAAAGCAGTAAACAGCTATGTTACTCTTTCTATGGTGAAAGTATGTAACAATCTAATGCGTTTGACTAATTATAAGAGTCCGGGTTTAAATTTGAGTGTTTAGACAACACTTATACCTATTTTGTTCCAAATAGGCTTAAAATGAGAAAACAGGCTAAAACCTAGAAAACATTAATTCGAAGCAGTAAACAGCTTTGTCTGTGTTTCTAGTGTCAAAATGTGTAACAATCCAATGCATTTAACTAATTGTAAGAGTTCGGGAGGAATTTGGAGTGTTTAGACAACAATTATACCCATTTTGTCCCAAAACAGGCTAAAACTGAGAAAACATTGATTTAAAGCAGTAAACAGCTATGTTACTCTTTCTAGGGTGAAAATATGCATCAATCTAATGCGTTTGACTAATTATAAGAGTTCGGGTTTAAATTGGAGTGTTTAGACAACACTTATACCTATTTTGTTCCAAAATAGGCTTAAAATGAGAAAACAGGCTAAAACCGCGAAAACATTAATTCGAAGAAGTAAACAGCTTTGTTTGTGTTTCTAGTGTCAAAATGTGTGACAATCCAATGCATTTAACTAATTGTAAGAGTTCGGGAGGAATTTGGAGTGTTTAGACAACAATTGTACCCATTTTGTCCCAAAACAGGCTAAAACCGAGAAAACATTGATTTAAAGCAGTAAACAGCTATGTTACTCTTTCTAGGGTCAAAATATGTAACAATCCATTGCATTTAACTAATTGTAAGAGTTCGGGAATAATTTTGAGTGTTTAGACAACAATTATACCCATTTTGTCCCAAAACAGGCTTAAAACAAGAAAACATGCTAAAACCGAGAAAACATTAATTCGAAGAAATAAACAGCTTTTTTACTGTTCCTAGGGTCAAGATATGTAATAATCCAATGCATTTGACTAATTGTAAAAGCTCGGGAGGAATTTAGAGTGTTTAGACAATAATTATACCCATTTGTCCCAAAACAGGCTAAAACCGAGAAAACATTGATTTAATGCAGTAAACAGCTATGTTACTCTTTCTAGGGTGAAAATATGTAACAATCTAATGTGTTTGACTAAATTATAAGAGTTCGGGTTTAATTTGGAGTGTTTAGACAACACTTATACCTATTTTGTTCCAAAATAGACTTAAAACGAGAAAACAGGCTAAAACCAAGAAAACGTTAATTCGAAGCATTAAACAGCTTTGTTTGTGTTTTAAGTGTCAAAATGTGTCATAACCCAATGCTTTTGACTAATTGTAAGAGTTCGGGAGGAATTTGGAGTGTTTAGACAACAATTATACCCATTTTGTCCTAAAACAGGCTTAAAACAAGAAAACAGGCTAAAACCGAGAAAACATTAATTCGAAGAAATAAACAGCTTTGTTACAATCATTTGACTAATTGTAAGAGCTCGGGATGAATTTGGAGTGTTTAGACAACAATTATACCTATTTTGTCCCAAAACAGGCTAAAACCGAGAAGACATTGATTTAAAGCAGTAAACAGCTATGTTACTCTTTCTAGGGTGAAAATATGCAACAATCTAATGCGTTTGACTAATTATAAGAGTTCGGGTTTAATTTGGAGTGTTTAGACAACACTTATACCTATTTTGTTCCAAAATAGGCTTAAAATGAGAAAACAGGCTAAAACCGAGAAAACATTAATTCGAAGCAGTAAACAGCTTTGTTTGTGTTTCTAGTGTCAAAATGTGTGATAATCCAATGCATTTAACTAATTGTAAGATTTCGGGAGGAATTTGGTGTGTTTAGACAACAATTATACCCATTTTGTCCCAAAACAGGCTAAAACCGAGAAAACATTGATTTAAAGCAGTAAACAGCTATGTTACTCTTTCTAGGGTGAAAATATGCAACAATCTAATGCGTTTGACTAATTATAAGAGTTCGGGTTTAAATTGAAGTGTTTAGACAACACTTATACCTATTTTGTTCCAAATAGGCTTAAAACGAGAAAACAGGCTAAAACCGAGAAAACATTAATTCGAAGCTGTAAACAGCTTTGTTTGTGTTTCTTGTGTCAAAATGTGTGACAATCCAATGCATTTAACTAATTGTAAGAGTTTGGGAGAAATTTGGAGTGTTTAGACAACAATTATACCCATTTTGTCCCAAAACAGGCTAAAACCGAGAAAACATTGATTTAAAGCAGTAAACAGCTATGTTACTCTTTCTAGGGTGAAAGTATGTAACAATCTAATGCGTTTGACTAATTATAAGAGTCCGGGTTTAATTTTGAGTGTTTAGACAACAATTATACCTATTCTGTTCCAAAATAGGCTTAAAACGAGAAAACAGGCTAAAACCGCGAAAATATTTATGAAAATCAGTAAACAGCTTTATTTGTGTTTCTGGGGTCAACATGTGTGACAATCAAATGCATTTGACTAATTGTAAGAGTTCGGGATGAATTTGGAGTGTTTAGACAACAATTATACCCATTTTGTCCCGAAACATGCTAAACCCGAGAAAACATTGATTTAAAGCAGTAAACAGCTATGTTACTGTTCCTAGGGTCAAATATGTAATATCTAATGCATTTGACTAATTGTAAGAGCTCGGGATGAATTTGGAGTGTTTAGACAACACTTATACCCATTTTGTCCCGAAACAGGCTAAACCCGAGAAAACAATGATTTAAAGCAGTAAACAGCTATGTTACTCTTTCTAGGGTCAAAATATGTAACAATCCAATGCATTTAACTAATTGTAAGAGTTCGGGAGGAATTTTGAGTGTTTAGACAACAATTATACCCATTTTGTCCCGAAACAGGCTTAAAACAAGAAAACCGGCTAAAACCGAGAAAACATTAATTCGAAGAAATATACAGCTTTGTTACTGTTCCTAGGGTCAAAATATGTAATAATCAAATGCATTTGACTAATTGTAAGAGCTCGGGAGGAATTTAGAGTGTTTAGACAATAATTATACCCATTTTGTCCCAAAACAGGCTAAAACCGAGAAAACATTGATTTAAAGCAGTAAACAGCTATGTTACTCTTTCTAGGGTGAAAATATGTAACAATCTAATGCGTTTGACTAAATTATAAGAGTTCGGGTTTAATTTGGAGTGTTTAGACAACACTTATACCTATTTTGTTCCAAAATAGACTTAAAACGAGAAAACAGGCTAAAACCGAGAAAACGTTAATTCGAAGCAGTAAACAGCTTTGTTTGTGTTTTAAGTGTCAAAATGTGTGATAACCCAATGCTTTTCACTAATTGTAAGAGTTCGGGAGGAATTTGGAGTGTTTAGACAACACTTATACCCATTTTGTCCCAAAACAGGCTTAAAACAAGAAAACAGGCTAAAACCGAGAAAACATTAATTCGAAGAAATAAACAGCTTTGTTACTGTTTCTAGGGTCAAAATATGTAATAATCCAATCATTTGACTAATTGTAAGAGCTCGGGATGAATTTGGAGTGTTTAGACAACAATTATACCTATTTTGTCCCAAAATAGGCTAAAACCGAGAAGACATTGATTTAAAGCAGTAAACAGCTATGTTACTCTTTCTAGGGTGAAAATATGCAACAATCTAATGCGTTTAACTAATTATAAGATTTCAGGTTGAATTTGGAGTGTTTAGACAACACTTATACCTATTTTGTTCCAAAATAGGCTTAAAATGAGAAAACAGGCTAAAACCGCGAAAACATTAATTCGAAGCAGTAAACAGCTTTGTTTGTGTTTCTAGTTTCAAAATGTGTGACAATCCAATGCATTTAACTAATTGTAAGAGTTCGGGAGGAATTTGGAGTGTTTAGACAACAATTATACCCATTTTGTCCCAAAACAGGCTTAAAACAAGAAAACAGGCTAAAACCGAGAAAACATTAATTCGAAGAAATAAACAGCTTTGTTACTGTTCCTAGGGTCAAAATATGTAATAATCCAATCATTTGACTAATTGTAAGAGCTCGGGATGAATTTGGAGTGTTTAGACAACAATTATACCTATTTTGTCCCAAAACAGGCTAAAACCGAGAAGACATTGATTTAAAGCAGTAAACAGCTATGTTACTCTTTCTAGGGTGAAAATATGCAACAATCTAATGCGTTTGACTAATTATAAGAGTTCGGGTTTAATTTGGAGTGTTTAGACAACACTTATACCTATTTTGTTCGAAAATAGGCTTAAAATTAGAAAACAGGCTAAAACCGAGAAAACATTAATTCGAAGCAGTAAACAGCTTTGTTTGTGTTTCTAGTGTCAAAATGTGTGATAATCCAATGCATTTAACTAATTGTAAGAGTTCGGGAGGAATTTGGAGTGTTTAGACAACAATTATACCCATTTTGTCCCAAAACAGGCTAAAACCGAGAAAACATTGATTTAAAGCAGTAAACAGCTATGTTACTCTTTCTATGGTGAAAGTATGTAACAATCTAATGCGTTTGACTAATTATAAGAGTCCGGGTTTAAATTTGAGTGTTTAGACAACACTTATACCTATTTTGTTCCAAAATAGACTTAAAACGAGAAAACAGGCTAAAACCAAGAAAACGTTAATTCGAAGCATTAAACAGCTTTGTTTGTGTTTTAAGTGTCAAAATGTGTCATAACCCAATGCTTTTGACTAATTGTAAGAGTTCGGGAGGAATTTGGAGTGTTTAGACAACAATTATACCCATTTTGTCCTAAAACAGGCTTAAAACAAGAAAACAGGCTAAAACCGAGAAAACATTAATTCGAAGAAATAAACAGCTTTGTTACAATCATTTGACTAATTGTAAGAGCTCGGGATGAATTTGGAGTGTTTAGACAACAATTATACCTATTTTGTCCCAAAACAGGCTAAAACCGAGAAGACATTGATTTAAAGCAGTAAACAGCTATGTTACTCTTTCTAGGGTGAAAATATGCAACAATCTAATGCGTTTGACTAATTATAAGAGTTCGGGTTTAATTTGGAGTGTTTAGACAACACTTATACCTATTTTGTTCCAAAATAGGCTTAAAATGAGAAAACAGGCTAAAACCGAGAAAACATTAATTCGAAGCAGTAAACAGCTTTGTTTGTGTTTCTAGTGTCAAAATGTGTGATAATCCAATGCATTTAACTAATTGTAAGATTTCGGGAGGAATTTGGTGTGTTTAGACAACAATTATACCCATTTTGTCCCAAAACAGGCTAAAACCGAGAAAACATTGATTTAAAGCAGTAAACAGCTATGTTACTCTTTCTAGGGTGAAAATATGCAACAATCTAATGCGTTTGACTAATTATAAGAGTTCGGGTTTAAATTGAAGTGTTTAGACAACACTTATACCTATTTTGTTCCAAATAGGCTTAAAACGAGAAAACAGGCTAAAACCGAGAAAACATTAATTCGAAGCTGTAAACAGCTTTGTTTGTGTTTCTTGTGTCAAAATGTGTGACAATCCAATGCATTTAACTAATTGTAAGAGTTTGGGAGAAATTTGGAGTGTTTAGACAACAATTATACCCATTTTGTCCCAAAACAGGCTAAAACCGAGAAAACATTGATTTAAAGCAGTAAACAGCTATGTTACTCTTTCTAGGGTGAAAGTATGTAACAATCTAATGCGTTTGACTAATTATAAGAGTCCGGGTTTAATTTTGAGTGTTTAGACAACAATTATACCTATTCTGTTCCAAAATAGGCTTAAAACGAGAAAACAGGCTAAAACCGCGAAAATATTTATGAAAATCAGTAAACAGCTTTATTTGTGTTTCTGGGGTCAACATGTGTGACAATCAAATGCATTTGACTAATTGTAAGAGTTCGGGATGAATTTGGAGTGTTTAGACAACAATTATACCCATTTTGTCCCGAAACATGCTAAACCCGAGAAAACATTGATTTAAAGCAGTAAACAGCTATGTTACTGTTCCTAGGGTCAAATATGTAATATCTAATGCATTTGACTAATTGTAAGAGCTCGGGATGAATTTGGAGTGTTTAGACAACACTTATACCCATTTTGTCCCGAAACAGGCTAAACCCGAGAAAACAATGATTTAAAGCAGTAAACAGCTATGTTACTCTTTCTAGGGTCAAAATATGTAACAATCCAATGCATTTAACTAATTGTAAGAGTTCGGGAGGAATTTTGAGTGTTTAGACAACAATTATACCCATTTTGTCCCGAAACAGGCTTAAAACAAGAAAACCGGCTAAAACCGAGAAAACATTAATTCGAAGAAATATACAGCTTTGTTACTGTTCCTAGGGTCAAAATATGTAATAATCAAATGCATTTGACTAATTGTAAGAGCTCGGGAGGAATTTAGAGTGTTTAGACAATAATTATACCCATTTTGTCCCAAAACAGGCTAAAACCGAGAAAACATTGATTTAAAGCAGTAAACAGCTATGTTACTCTTTCTAGGGTGAAAATATGTAACAATCTAATGCGTTTGACTAAATTATAAGAGTTCGGGTTTAATTTGGAGTGTTTAGACAACACTTATACCTATTTTGTTCCAAAATAGACTTAAAACGAGAAAACAGGCTAAAACCGAGAAAACGTTAATTCGAAGCAGTAAACAGCTTTGTTTGTGTTTTAAGTGTCAAAATGTGTGATAACCCAATGCTTTTCACTAATTGTAAGAGTTCGGGAGGAATTTGGAGTGTTTAGACAACACTTATACCCATTTTGTCCCAAAACAGGCTTAAAACAAGAAAACAGGCTAAAACCGAGAAAACATTAATTCGAAGAAATAAACAGCTTTGTTACTGTTTCTAGGGTCAAAATATGTAATAATCCAATCATTTGACTAATTGTAAGAGCTCGGGATGAATTTGGAGTGTTTAGACAACAATTATACCTATTTTGTCCCAAAATAGGCTAAAACCGAGAAGACATTGATTTAAAGCAGTAAACAGCTATGTTACTCTTTCTAGGGTGAAAATATGCAACAATCTAATGCGTTTAACTAATTATAAGATTTCAGGTTGAATTTGGAGTGTTTAGACAACACTTATACCTATTTTGTTCCAAAATAGGCTTAAAATGAGAAAACAGGCTAAAACCGCGAAAACATTAATTCGAAGCAGTAAACAGCTTTGTTTGTGTTTCTAGTTTCAAAATGTGTGACAATCCAATGCATTTAACTAATTGTAAGAGTTCGGGAGGAATTTGGAGTGTTTAGACAACAATTATACCCATTTTGTCCCAAAACAGGCTTAAAACAAGAAAACAGGCTAAAACCGAGAAAACATTAATTCGAAGAAATAAACAGCTTTGTTACTGTTCCTAGGGTCAAAATATGTAATAATCCAATCATTTGACTAATTGTAAGAGCTCGGGATGAATTTGGAGTGTTTAGACAACAATTATACCTATTTTGTCCCAAAACAGGCTAAAACCGAGAAGACATTGATTTAAAGCAGTAAACAGCTATGTTACTCTTTCTAGGGTGAAAATATGCAACAATCTAATGCGTTTGACTAATTATAAGAGTTCGGGTTTAATTTGGAGTGTTTAGACAACACTTATACCTATTTTGTTCGAAAATAGGCTTAAAATTAGAAAACAGGCTAAAACCGAGAAAACATTAATTCGAAGCAGTAAACAGCTTTGTTTGTGTTTCTAGTGTCAAAATGTGTGATAATCCAATGCATTTAACTAATTGTAAGAGTTCGGGAGGAATTTGGAGTGTTTAGACAACAATTATACCCATTTTGTCCCAAAACAGGCTAAAACCGAGAAAACATTGATTTAAAGCAGTAAACAGCTATGTTACTCTTTCTAGGGTGAACATATGCAACAATCTAATGCGTTTGACTAATTATAAGAGTTCGGGTTTAAATTGGAGTGTTTAGACAACACTTATACCTATTTTGTTCCAAATAGGCATAAAACGAGAAAACAGGCTAAAACCGAGAAAACATTAATTCGAAGCAGTAAACAGCTTTGTTTGTGTTTCTAGTGTCAAAATGTGTGACAATCCAATGCATTTAACTAATTGTAAGAGTTTGGGAGAAATTTGGAGTGTTTAGACAACAATTATACCCATTTTGTCCCAAAACAGGCTAAAACCGAGAAAACATTGATTTAAAGCAGTAAACAACTATGTTACTCTTTCTAGGGTGAAAGTATGTAACAATCTAATGCGTTTGACTAATTATAAGAGTCCGGGTTTAATTTGGAGTGTTTAGACAACAATTATACCTATTATGTTCCAAAATAGGGTTAAAACGAGAAAACAGGCTAAAACCGCGAAAATATTTATTAAAATCAGTAAACAGCTTTATTTGTGTTTCTGGGGTCAACATGTGTGACAATCAAATGCATTTGACTAATTGTAAGAGTTCGGGATGAATTTGGAGTGTTTAGACAACAATTATACCCATTTTGTCCCGAAACATGCTAAACCCGAGAAAACATTGATTTAAAGCAGTTAACAGCTATGTTACTGTTCCTAGGGTGAAAATATGCAACAATCTAATGCGTTTGACTAATTGTAAGAGCTCGGGATGAATTTGGAGTGTTTAGACAACACTTATACCTATTTTGTTCCAAAACAGGTATAAAATGAGAAAACAGGCTAAAACCGAGAAAACATTAATTCGAAGCAGTAAACAGCTTTGTTTGTGTTTCTAGTGTCAAAATGTGTGATAATCCAATGCTTTTAACTAATTGTAAGAGTTCGGGAGGAATTTGGAGTGTTTAGACAACAATTATACCCATTTTGTCCCAAAACAGGCTAAAACCGAGAAAACATTGATTTAAAGCAGTAAACAGCTATGTTACTCTTTCTAGGGTGAAAATATGCAACATTCTAATGCGTTTGACTAATTATAAGAGTGCGGGTTTAAATTGGAGTGTTTAGACAACACTTATACCTAATTTGTTCCAAATAGGCTTAAAATGAGAAAACAGGCTAAAACCGAGAAAACATTAATTCGAAGCAGTAAACAGCTTTGTTTGTGTTTCTAGTGTCAAAATGTGTGACAATCCAATGCATTTAACTAATTGTAAGAGTTTGAGAGAAATTTGGAGTGTTTAGACAACAATTATACCCATTTTGTCCCAAAACAGGCTAAAACCGAGAAAACATTGATTTAAAGCAGTAAACAGCTATGTTACTCTTTCTATGGTGAAAGTATGTAACAATCTAATGCGTTTGACTAATTATAAGAGTCCGGGTTTAAATTTGAGTGTTTAGACAACACTTATACCTATTTTGTTCCAAATAGGCTTAAAATGAGAAAACAGGCTAAAACCTAGAAAACATTAATTCGAAGCAGTAAACAGCTTTGTCTGTGTTTCTAGTGTCAAAATGTGTAACAATCCAATGCATTTAACTAATTGTAAGAGTTCGGGAGGAATTTGGAGTGTTTAGACAACAATTATACCCATTTTGTCCCAAAACAGGCTAAAACTGAGAAAACATTGATTTAAAGCAGTAAACAGCTATGTTACTCTTTCTAGGGTGAAAATATGCATCAATCTAATGCGTTTGACTAATTATAAGAGTTCGGGTTTAAATTGGAGTGTTTAGACAACACTTATACCTATTTTGTTCCAAAATAGGCTTAAAATGAGAAAACAGGCTAAAACCGCGAAAACATTAATTCGAAGAAGTAAACAGCTTTGTTTGTGTTTCTAGTGTCAAAATGTGTGACAATCCAATGCATTTAACTAATTGTAAGAGTTCGGGAGGAATTTGGAGTGTTTAGACAACAATTGTACCCATTTTGTCCCAAAACAGGCTAAAACCGAGAAAACATTGATTTAAAGCAGTAAACAGCTATGTTACTCTTTCTAGGGTCAAAATATGTAACAATCCATTGCATTTAACTAATTGTAAGAGTTCGGGAATAATTTTGAGTGTTTAGACAACAATTATACCCATTTTGTCCCAAAACAGGCTTAAAACAAGAAAACATGCTAAAACCGAGAAAACATTAATTCGAAGAAATAAACAGCTTTTTTACTGTTCCTAGGGTCAAGATATGTAATAATCCAATGCATTTGACTAATTGTAAAAGCTCGGGAGGAATTTAGAGTGTTTAGACAATAATTATACCCATTTGTCCCAAAACAGGCTAAAACCGAGAAAACATTGATTTAAAGCAGTAAACAGCTATGTTACTCTTTCTAGGGTGAAAATATGTAACAATCTAATGTGTTTGACTAAATTATAAGAGTTCGGGTTTAATTTGGAGTGTTTAGACAACACTTATACCTATTTTGTTCCAAAATAGACTTAAAACGAGAAAACAGGCTAAAACCAAGAAAACGTTAATTCGAAGCATTAAACAGCTTTGTTTGTGTTTTAAGTGTCAAAATGTGTCATAACCCAATGCTTTTGACTAATTGTAAGAGTTCGGGAGGAATTTGGAGTGTTTAGACAACAATTATACCCATTTTGTCCTAAAACAGGCTTAAAACAAGAAAACAGGCTAAAACCGAGAAAACATTAATTCGAAGAAATAAACAGCTTTGTTACAATCATTTGACTAATTGTAAGAGCTCGGGATGAATTTGGAGTGTTTAGACAACAATTATACCTATTTTGTCCCAAAACAGGCTAAAACCGAGAAGACATTGATTTAAAGCAGTAAACAGCTATGTTACTCTTTCTAGGGTGAAAATATGCAACAATCTAATGCGTTTGACTAATTATAAGAGTTCGGGTTTAATTTGGAGTGTTTAGACAACACTTATACCTATTTTGTTCCAAAATAGGCTTAAAATGAGAAAACAGGCTAAAACCGAGAAAACATTAATTCGAAGCAGTAAACAGCTTTGTTTGTGTTTCTAGTGTCAAAATGTGTGATAATCCAATGCATTTAACTAATTGTAAGATTTCGGGAGGAATTTGGTGTGTTTAGACAACAATTATACCCATTTTGTCCCAAAACAGGCTAAAACCGAGAAAACATTGATTTAAAGCAGTAAACAGCTATGTTACTCTTTCTAGGGTGAAAATATGCAACAATCTAATGCGTTTGACTAATTATAAGAGTTCGGGTTTAAATTGAAGTGTTTAGACAACACTTATACCTATTTTGTTCCAAATAGGCTTAAAACGAGAAAACAGGCTAAAACCGAGAAAACATTAATTCGAAGCTGTAAACAGCTTTGTTTGTGTTTCTTGTGTCAAAATGTGTGACAATCCAATGCATTTAACTAATTGTAAGAGTTTGGGAGAAATTTGGAGTGTTTAGACAACAATTATACCCATTTTGTCCCAAAACAGGCTAAAACCGAGAAAACATTGATTTAAAGCAGTAAACAGCTATGTTACTCTTTCTAGGGTGAAAGTATGTAACAATCTAATGCGTTTGACTAATTATAAGAGTCCGGGTTTAATTTTGAGTGTTTAGACAACAATTATACCTATTCTGTTCCAAAATAGGCTTAAAACGAGAAAACAGGCTAAAACCGCGAAAATATTTATGAAAATCAGTAAACAGCTTTATTTGTGTTTCTGGGGTCAACATGTGTGACAATCAAATGCATTTGACTAATTGTAAGAGTTCGGGATGAATTTGGAGTGTTTAGACAACAATTATACCCATTTTGTCCCGAAACATGCTAAACCCGAGAAAACATTGATTTAAAGCAGTAAACAGCTATGTTACTGTTCCTAGGGTCAAATATGTAATATCTAATGCATTTGACTAATTGTAAGAGCTCGGGATGAATTTGGAGTGTTTAGACAACACTTATACCCATTTTGTCCCGAAACAGGCTAAACCCGAGAAAACAATGATTTAAAGCAGTAAACAGCTATGTTACTCTTTCTAGGGTCAAAATATGTAACAATCCAATGCATTTAACTAATTGTAAGAGTTCGGGAGGAATTTTGAGTGTTTAGACAACAATTATACCCATTTTGTCCCGAAACAGGCTTAAAACAAGAAAACCGGCTAAAACCGAGAAAACATTAATTCGAAGAAATATACAGCTTTGTTACTGTTCCTAGGGTCAAAATATGTAATAATCAAATGCATTTGACTAATTGTAAGAGCTCGGGAGGAATTTAGAGTGTTTAGACAATAATTATACCCATTTTGTCCCAAAACAGGCTAAAACCGAGAAAACATTGATTTAAAGCAGTAAACAGCTATGTTACTCTTTCTAGGGTGAAAATATGTAACAATCTAATGCGTTTGACTAAATTATAAGAGTTCGGGTTTAATTTGGAGTGTTTAGACAACACTTATACCTATTTTGTTCCAAAATAGACTTAAAACGAGAAAACAGGCTAAAACCGAGAAAACGTTAATTCGAAGCAGTAAACAGCTTTGTTTGTGTTTTAAGTGTCAAAATGTGTGATAACCCAATGCTTTTCACTAATTGTAAGAGTTCGGGAGGAATTTGGAGTGTTTAGACAACACTTATACCCATTTTGTCCCAAAACAGGCTTAAAACAAGAAAACAGGCTAAAACCGAGAAAACATTAATTCGAAGAAATAAACAGCTTTGTTACTGTTTCTAGGGTCAAAATATGTAATAATCCAATCATTTGACTAATTGTAAGAGCTCGGGATGAATTTGGAGTGTTTAGACAACAATTATACCTATTTTGTCCCAAAATAGGCTAAAACCGAGAAGACATTGATTTAAAGCAGTAAACAGCTATGTTACTCTTTCTAGGGTGAAAATATGCAACAATCTAATGCGTTTAACTAATTATAAGATTTCAGGTTGAATTTGGAGTGTTTAGACAACACTTATACCTATTTTGTTCCAAAATAGGCTTAAAATGAGAAAACAGGCTAAAACCGCGAAAACATTAATTCGAAGCAGTAAACAGCTTTGTTTGTGTTTCTAGTTTCAAAATGTGTGACAATCCAATGCATTTAACTAATTGTAAGAGTTCGGGAGGAATTTGGAGTGTTTAGACAACAATTGTACCCATTTTGTCCCAAAACAGGCTAAAACCGAGAAAACATTGATTTAAAGCAGTAAACAGCTATGTTACTCTTTCTAGGGTCAAAATATGTAACAATCCATTGCATTTAACTAATTGTAAGAGTTCGGGAATAATTTTGAGTGTTTAGACAACAATTATACCCATTTTGTCCCAAAACAGGCTTAAAACAAGAAAACATGCTAAAACCGAGAAAACATTAATTCGAAGAAATAAACAGCTTTTTTACTGTTCCTAGGGTCAAGATATGTAATAATCCAATGCATTTGACTAATTGTAAGAGCTCGGGAGGAATTTAGAGTGTTTAGACAATAATTATACCCATTTGTCCCAAAACAGGCTAAAACCGAGAAAACATTGATTTAAAGCAGTAAACAGCTATGTTACTCTTTCTAGGGTGAAAATATGTAACAATCTAATGCGTTTGACTAAATTATAAGAGTTCGGGTTTAATTTGGAGTGTTTAGACAACACTTATACCTATTTTGTTCCAAAATAGACTTAAAACGAGAAAACAGGCTAAAACCGAGAAAACGTTAATTCGAAGCAGTAAACAGCTTTGTTTGTGTTTTAAGTGTCAAAATGTGTCATAACCCAATGCTTTTGACTAATTGTAAGAGTTCGGGAGGAATTTGGAGTGTTTAGACAACAATTATACCCATTTTGTCCCAAAACAGGCTTAAAACAAGAAAACAGGCTAAAACCGAGAAAACATTAATTCGAAGAAATAAACAGCTTTGTTACTGTTCCTAGGGTCAAAATATGTAATAATCCAATCATTTGACTAATTGTAAGAGCTCGGGATGAATTTGGAGTGTTTAGACAACAATTATACCTATTTTGTCCCAAAACAGGCTAAAACCGAGAAGACATTGATTTAAAGCAGTAAACAGCTATGTTACTCTTTCTAGGGTGAAAATATGCAACAATCTAATGCGTTTGACTAATTATAAGAGTTCGGGTTTAATTTGGAGTGTTTAGACAACACTTATACCTATTTTGTTCCAAAATAGGCTTAAAATGAGAAAACAGGCTAAAACCGAGAAAACATTAATTCGAAGCAGTAAACAGCTTTGTTTGTGTTTCTAGTGTCAAAATGTGTGATAATCCAATGCATTTAACTAATTGTAAGATTTCGGGAGGAATTTGGTGTGTTTAGACAACAATTATACCCATTTTGTCCCAAAACAGGCTAAAACCGAGAAAACATTGATTTAAAGCAGTAAACAGCTATGTTACTCTTTCTAGGGTGAAAATATGCAACAATCTAATGCGTTTGACTAATTATAAGAGTTCGGGTTTAAATTGGAGTGTTTAGACAACACTTATACCTATTTTGTTCCAAATAGGCTTAAAACGAGAAAACAGGCTAAAACCGAGAAAACATTAATTCGAAGCTGTAAACAGCTTTGTTTGTGTTTCTAGTGTCAAAATGTGTGACAATCCAATGCATTTAACTAATTGTAAGAGTTTGGGAGAAATTTGGAGTGTTTAGACAACAATTATACCCATTTTGTCCCAAAACAGGCTAAAACCGAGAAAACATTGATTTAAAGCAGTAAACAGCTATGTTACTCTTTCTAGGGTGAAAGTATGTAACAATCTAATGCGTTTGACTAATTATAAGAGTCCGGGTTTAATTTTGAGTGTTTAGACAACAATTATACCTATTCTGTTCCAAAATAGGCTTAAAACGAGAAAACAGGCTAAAACCGCGAAAATATTTATGAAAATCAGTAAACAGCTTTATTTGTGTTTCTGGGGTCAGCATGTGTGACAATCAAATGCATTTGACTAATTGTAAGATTTCGGGATGAATTTGGAGTGTTTAGACAACAATTATACCCATTTTGTCCCGAAACATGCTAAACCCGAGAAAACATTGATTTAAAGCAGTAAACAGCTATGTTACTGTTCCTAGGGTCAAATATGTAATATCTAATGCATTTGACTAATTGTAAGAGCTCGGGATGAATTTGGAGTGTTTAGACAACACTTATACCCATTTTGTCCCGAAACAGGCTAAACCCGAGAAAACATTGATTTAAAGCAGTAAACAGCTATGTTACTCTTTCTAGGGTCAAAATATGTAACAATCCAATGCATTTAACTAATTGTAAGAGTTCGGGAGGAATTTTGAGTGTTTAGACAACAATTATACCCATTTTGTCCCGAAACAGGCTTAAAACAAGAAAACAGGCTAAAACCGAGAAAACATTAATTCGAAGAAATAAACAGCTTTGTTACTGTTCCTAGGGTCAAAATATGTAATAATCAAATGCATTTGACTAATTGTAAGAGCTCGGGAGGAATTTAGAGTGTTTAGACAATAATTATACCCATTTTGTCCCAAAACAGGCTACAACCGAGAAAACATTGATTTAAAGCAGTAAACAGCTATGTTACTCTTTCTAGGGTGAAAATATGTAACAATCTAATGCGTTTGACTAAATTATAAGAGTTCGGGTTTAATTTGGAGTGTTTAGACAACACTTATACCTATTTTGTTCCAAAATAGACTTAAAACGAGAAAACAGGCTAAAACCGAGAAAACGTTAATTCGAAGCAGTAAACAGCTTTGTTTGTGTTTTAAGTCTCAAAATGTGTGATAACCCAATGCTTTTCACTAATTGTAAGAGTTCGGGAGGAATTTGGAGTGTTTAGACAACAATTATACCCATTTTGTCCCAAAACAGGCTTAAAACAAGAAAACATGCTAAAACCGAGAAAACATTAATTCGAAGAAATAAACAGCTTTGTTACTGTTTCTAGGGTCAAAATATGTAATAATCCAATCATTTGACTAATTGTAAGAGCTCGGGATGAATTTGGAGTGTTTAGACAACAATTATACCTATTTTGTCCCAAAATAGGCTAAAACCGAGAAGACATTGATTTAAAGCAGTAAACAGCTATGTTACTCTTTCTAGGGTGAAAATATGCAACAATCTAATGCGTTTAACTAATTATAAGATTTCAGGTTGAATTTGGAGTGTTTAGACAACACTTATAGCTATTTTGTTCCAAAACAGGCATAAAACGAGAAAACAGGCTAACACCGAGAAAACATTAATTCGAAGGAGTAAACAGCTTTGTTTGTGTTTTTAGTGTCAAAATGTGTGACAATCCAGTGCAGTTAACTAATTGTAAGAGTTCGGGAGGAATTGGGAGTGTTAGACAAGGATTATACCCATTTTGTCCCAAAACAGGCTAAAACTGAGAAAACATTGATTTAAAGCAGTAAACAGCTATGTTACTCTTTCTAGGGTGAAAATATGCAACAATCTAATGCGTTTGACTAATTGTAAGAGTTCGGGTTTAAATTGGAGTGTTTAGACAACACTTATACCTATTTTGTTCCAAATAGGCTTAAAATGAGAAAACAGGCTAAAACCGAGAAAACATTAATTCGAAGCAGTAAACAGCTTTGTTTGTGTTTCTAGTGTCAAAATGTGTGACAATCCAATGCATTTAACTAATTGTAAGAGTTTGGGAGAAATTTGGAGTGTTTAGACAACAATTATACCCATTTTGTCCCAATACAGGCTAAAACCGAGAAAATATTGATTTAAAGCAGTAAACAGCTATGTTACTATTTCTAGGGTGAAAGTATGTAACAATCTAATGCGTTTGACTAATTATAAGAGTCCGGGTTTAATTTGGAGTGTTTAGAGAACAATTATACCTATTCTGTTCCAAAATAGGCTTAAAACGAGAAAACAGGCTAAAACCGCGAACATATTTATTAAAATCAGTAAACAGCTTTATTTGTGTTTCTGGGGTCAACATGTGTGACAATCAAATGCATTTGACTAATTGTAAGAGTTCGGGATGAATTTGGAGTGTTTAGACAACAATTATACCCATTTTGTCCCGAAACATGCTAAACCCGAGAAAACATTGATTTAAAGCAGTAAACAGCTATGTTACTGTTCCTAGGGTCAAATATGTAATATCCAATGCATTTGACTAATTGTAAGAGCTCGGGATGAATTTGGAGTGTTTAGACAACACTTATACCCATTTTGTCCCCAAACAGGCTAAACCCGAGAAAACATTGATTTAAAGCAGTAAACAGCTATGTTACTCTTTCTAGGGTCAAAATATGTAACAATCCATTGCATTTAACTAATTGTAAGAGTTCGGGAGGAATTTTGAGTGTTTAGACAACAATTATACCCATTTTGTCCCAAAACAGGCTTAAAACAAGAAAACATGCTAAAACCGAGAAAACATTAATTCGAAGAAATAAACAGCTTTGTTACTGTTACTAGGGTCAAGATATGTAATAATCCAATGCATTTAACTAATTATAAGATTTCAGGTTGAATTTGGAGTGTTTAGACAACACTTATACCTATTTTGTTCCAAAACAGGCATAAAACGAGAAAACAGGCTAACACCGAGAAAACATTAATTCGAAGGAGTAAACAGCTTTGTTTGTGTTTTTAGTGTCAAAATGTGTGACAATCCAGTGCAGTTAACTAATTGTAAGAGTTCGGGAGGAATTTGGAGTGTTAGACAACAATTATACCCATTTTGTCCCAAAACAGGCTAAAACTGAGAAAACATTGATTAAAAGCTGTAAACAGCTATGTTACTGTTTCTAGGGTGAAAATATGCAACAATCTAATGCGTTTGACTAATTATAAGAGTTCGGGTTTAAATTGGAGTGTTTAGACAACACTTATACCTATTTTGTTCCAAAATAGGCTTAAAACGAGAAAACAGGCTAAAACCGCGAAAACATTGATTAAAAGCAGTAAACAGCTTTGTTTGTGTTTTCTGGGTCAACATGTGTGACAATCCAATGCATTTGACTAATTGTAAGAGCTCGGGATGAATTTGGAGTGTTTAGACAATAATTCTACCCATTTGTCCCAAAACAGGCTAAAACCGAGAAAACATTGATTTATAGCAGTAAACAGCTATGTTACTCTTTCTAGGGTGAAAATATGTAACAATCTGATGCATTTGACTAATTATAAGAGTTCGGGTTTAATTTGGAGTGTTTAGACAACGCTTATACCTATTTTGTTCCAAAACAGGCTTAAAACGAGAAAACAGGCTAAAACCGCGAAAACATTGATTTAAAGCAGTAAACAGCTTTGTTTGTGTTTTCTGGGTCAACATGTGTGACAATCCAATGCATTTGACTAATTGTAAGAGCTCGGGATGAATTTGGAGTGTTTAGACAATAATTCTACCCATTTGTCCCAAAACAGGCTAAAACCGAGAAAACATTGATTTATAGCAGTAAACAGCTATGTTACTCTTTCTAGGGTGAAAATATGTAACAATCTAATGCGTTTGACTAAATTATAAGAGTTCGGGTTTAATTTGGAGTGTTTAGACAACACTTATACCTATTTTGTTCCAAAATAGACTTAAAACGAGAAAACAGGCTAAAACCGAGAAAACGTTAATTCGAAGCAGTAAACAGCTTTTTTTGTTTTTTAAGTGTCAAAATGTGTGATAACCCAATGCTTTTAACTAATTGTAAGAGTTCGGGAGGAATTTGGAGTGTTTAGACAACAATTATACCCATTTTGTCCCAAAACAGGCTTAAAACAAGAAAACAGGCTAAAACCGAGAAAACATTAATTCGAAGAAATAAACAGCTTTGTTACTGTTCCTAGGGTCAAAATATGTAATAATCCAATCATTTGACTAATTGTAAGAGCTCGGGATGAATTTGGAGTGTTTAGACAACAATTATACCTATTTTGTCCCAAAACAGGCTAAAACCGAGAAGACATTGATTAAAAGCAGTAAACAGCTATGTTACTCTTTCTAGGGTGAAAATATGCAACAATCTAATGCGTTTGACTAATTATAAGAGTTCGGGTTTAATTTGGAGTGTTTAGACAACACTTATACCTATTTTGTTCCAAAATAGGCTTAAAAATGAGAAAACAGGCTAAAACCGAGAAAACATTAATTCGAAGCAGTAAACAGCTTTGTTTGTGTTTCTAGTGTCAAAATGTGTGATAATCCAATGCATTTAACTAATTGTAAGAGTTCGGGAGGAATTTGGAGTGTTTAGACAACAATTATACCCATTTTGTCCCAAAACAGGCTAAAACCGAGAAAACATTGATTTAAAGCAGTAAACAGCTATGTTACTCTTTCTAGGGTGAAAATATGCAACAATCTAATGCGTTTGACTAATTATAAGAGTTCAGGTTTAAATTGGAGTGTTTAGACAACACTTATACCTATTTTGTTCCAAATAGGCTTAAAACGAGAAAACAGGCTAAAACCGAGAAAACATTAATTCGAAGCAGTAAACAGCTTTGTTTGTGTTTCTAGTGTCAAAATGTGTAACAATCCAATGCATTTAACTAATTGTAAGAGTTTGGGAGAAATTTGGAGTGTGTAGACAACAATTATACCCATTTTGTCCCAAAACAGGCTAAAACCGAGAAAACATTGATTTAAAGCCGTAAACAGCTATGTTACTCTTTCTAGGGTGAAAATATGCAACAATCTAATGCGTTTGACTAATTATAAGAGTTCGGGTTTAAATTGGAGTGTTTAGACAACACTTATACCTATTTTGTTCCAAAATAGGCTTAAAATGAGAAAACAGGCTAAAACCGAGAAAACATTAATTCGAAGCAGTAAACAGCTTTGTTTGTGTTTCTAATGTCAAAATGTGTGATAATCCAATGCATTTAACTAATTGTAAGAGTTCGGGAGGAATTTGGAGTGTTTAGACAACAATTACACCCATTTTGTCCCAAAACAGGCCAAAACCGAGAAAACATTGATTTAAAGCAGTAAACAGCTATTCTACTCTTTCTAGGGTGAAAATATGCAACAATCTAATGCGTTTGACTAATTGTAAGAGTTCGGGTTTAAATAGGAGTGTTTAGACAACACTTATACCTATTTCGTTCCAAATAGGCTTAAAACGAGAAAACAGGCAAAAACCGTGAAAACATTAATTCGAAGCAGTAAACAGCTTGGTTTGTGTTTCTAGTGTCAAAATGTGTGACAATCCAATGCATTTAACTAATTGTAAGAGTTTGGGAGAAATTTGGAGTGTTTAGACAACAATTATACCCATTTTGTCCCAAAACAGGCTTAAAACAAGAAAACAGGCTAAAACCGAGAAAACATTAATTCGAAGAAATAAACAGCTTTGTTACTGTTCCTAGGGTCAAAATATGTAATAATCCAATCATTTGACTAATTGTAAGAGCTCGGGATGAATTTGGAGTGTTTAGACAACAATTATACCTATTTTGTCCCAAAACAGGCTAAAACCGAGAAGACATTGATTTAAAGCAGTAGACAGCTATGTTACTCTTTCTAGGGTGAAAATATGCAACAATCTAATGCGTTTGACTAATTATAAGATTTCGGGTTTAATTTGGATTGTTTAGACAACACTTATACCTATTTTGTTCCAAAATAGGCTTAAAAATGAGAAAACAGGCTAAAACCGAGAAAACATTAATTCGAAGCAGTAAACAGCTTTGTTTGTGTTTCTAGTGTCAAAATGTGTGATAATCCAGTGCATTTTACTAATTGTAAGAGTTCGGGAGGAATTTGGAGTGTTTAGACAACAATTATACCCATTTTGTCCCAAAACAGGCTAAAACCGAGAAAACATTGATTTAAAGCAGTAAACAGCTATGTTACTCTTTCTAGGGTGAAAATATGCAACAATCTAATGCGTTTGACTAATTATAAGAGTTCGGATTTAAATTGGAGTGTTTAGACAACACTTATACCTATTTTGTTCCAAATAGGCTTAAAACGAGAAAACAGGCTAAAACCGAGAAAACATTAATTCGAACCAGTAAACAGCTTTGTTTGTGTTTCTAGTGTCAAAATGTGTGACAATCCAATGCATTTAACTAATTGTAAGAGTTTGGGAGAAATTTGGAGTGTTTAGACAACAATTATACCCATTTTGTCCCAAAACAGGCTAAAACCGAGAAAACATTGATTTAAAGCAGTAAACAGCTATGTTACTCTTTCTAGGGTGAAAGTATGTAACAATCTAATGCGTTTGACTAATTATAAGAGTTCGGGTTTAATTTTGAGTGTTTAGACAACAATTATACCTATTCTGTTCCAAAATAGGCTTAAAACGAGAAAACAGGCTAAAACCGCGAAAATATTTATTAAAATCAGTAAACAGCTTTATTTGTGTTTCTGGGGTCAACATGTGTGACAATCAAATGCATTTGACTAATTGTAAGAGTTTGGGATGAATTTGGAGTGTTTAGACAACAATTATACCCATTTTGTCCCGAAACATGCTAAACCCGAGAAAACATTGATTTAAAGCAGTAAACAGCTATGTTACTGTTCCTAGGGTGAAAATATGCAACAATCTAATGCGTTTGACTAATTATAAGAGTTCGGGTTTAAATTGGAGTGTTAAGACAACACTTATACCTATTTTGTTCCAAATAGGCTTAAAACGAGAAAACAGGCTAAAACCGAGAAAACATTAATTCGAAGCAGTAAACAGCTTTGTTTGTGTTTCTAGTGTTAAAATGTGTAACAATCCAATGCATTTAACTAATTGTAAGAGTTTGGGAGAAATTTGGAGTGTTTAGACAACAATTATACCCATTTTGTCCCAAAACAGGCTAAAACCGAGAAAACATTGATTTAAAGCAGTAAACAGCTATGTTACTCTTTCTAGGGTGAAAGTATGTAACAATCTAATGCGTTTGACTAATTATAAGAGTCCGGGTTTAATTTGGAGTGTTTATTCAACAATTATACCTATTCTGTTCCAAAATAGGCTTAAAACGAGAAAACAGGCTAAAACCGCGAAAATATTTATTAAAATCAGTAAACAGCTTTATTTGTGTTTCTAGTGTCAACATGTGTGACAATCAAATGCATTTGACTAATTGTAAGAGTTCGAGATGAATTTGGAGTGTTTAGACAACACTTATACCCATTTTGTCCCGAAACAGGCTAAACCCGAGAAAACATTGATTTAAAGCAGTAAACAGCTATGTTACTCTTTCTAGGGTCAAAATATGTAACAATCCATTGCATTTAACTAATTGTAAGAGTTCGGGAATAATTTTGAGTGTTTAGACAACAATTATACCCATTTTGTCCCAAAACAGGCTTAAAACAAGAAAACATGCTAAAACCGAGAAAACATTAATTCGAAGAAATAAACAGCTTTGTTACTGTTCCTAGGGTCAAGATATGTAATAATCCAATGCATTTGACTAATTGTAAGAGCTCGGGAGGAATTTAGAGTGTTTAGACAATAATTATACCCATTTGTCCCAAAACGGGCTAAAACCGAGAAAACATTGATTTAAAGCAGTAAACAGCTATGTTACTCTTTCTAGGGTGAAAATATGTGACAATCTAATGCATTTGACTAAATTATAAGAGTTCGGGTTTAATTTGGAGTGTTTAGACAACATTTATACCTATTTTGTTCCAAAATAGACTTAAAACGAGAAAACAGGCTAAAACCGAGAAAACGTTAATTCGAAGCAGTAAACAGCTTTGTTTGTGTTTTAAGTGTCAAAATGTGTCATAACCCAATGCTTTTGACTAATTGTAAGAGTTCGGGAGGAATTTGGAGTGTTTAGACAACAATTATACCCATTTTGTCCCAAAACAGGCTTAAAACAAGAAATAAGGCTAAAACCGAGAAAACATTAATTCGAAGAAATAAACAGCTTTGTTACTGTTCCTAGGGTCAAAATATGTAATAATCCAATCATTTGACTAATTGTGAGAGCTCAGGATGAATTTGGAGTGTTTAGACAACAATTATACCTATTTTGTCCCAAAACAGGCTAAAACCGAGAAGACATTGATTTAAAGCAGTAAACAGCTATGTTACTCTTTCTAGGGTGAAAATATGCAACAATCTAATGCGTTTGACTAATTATAAGAGTTCGGGTTTAATTTGGAGTGTTTAGACAACACTTATACCTATTTTGTTCCAAAATAGGCTTAAAATGAGAAAATAGGCTAAAACCGAGAAAACATTAATTCGAAGCTGTAAACAGCTTTGTTTGTGTTTCTAGTGTCAAAATGTGTGATAATCCAATGCATTTAACTAATTGTAAGATTTCGGGAGGAATTTGGTGTGTTTAGACAACAATTATACCCATTTTGTCCCAAAACAGGCTAAAACCGAGAAAACATTGATTTAAAGCAGTAAACAGCTATGTTACTCTTTCTAGGGTGAAAATATGCAACAATCTAATACGTTTGACTAATTATAAGAGTTCGGGTTTAAATTGGAGTGTTTAGACAACACTTATACCTATTTTGTTCCAAATAGGCTTAAAACGAGAAAACAGGCTAAAACCGAGAAAACATTAATTCGAAGCAGTAAACAGCTTTGTTTGTGTTTCTAGTGTCAAAATGTGTGACAATCCAATGCATTTAACTAATTGTAAGAGTTTGGGAGAAATTTGGAGTGTTTAGACAACAATTATACCTATTTTGTCCCAAAACAGGCTAAAACCAAGAAAACATTGATTTAAAGCAGTAAACAGCTATGTTACTCTTTCTAGGGTGAAAGTATGTAACAATCTAATGCGTTTGACTAATTATAAGAGTCCGGGTTTAATTTTGAGTGTTTAGACAACAATTATACCTATTCTGTTCCAAAATAGGCTTAAAACGAGAAAACAGGCTAAAACCGCGAAAATATTTATTAAAATCAGTAAACAGCTTTATTTGTGTTTCTGGGGTCAACATGTGTGACAATCAAATGCATTTGACTAATTGTAAGAGTTCGGGATGAATTTGGAGTGTTTAGACAACAATTATACCCATTTTGTCCCGAAACATGCTAAAGCCGAGAAAACATTGAATTAAAGCAGTAAACAGCTATGTTACTGTTCCTAGGGTCAAATATGTAATATCCAATGCATTTGACTAATTGTAAGAGCTCGGGATGAATTTGGAGTGTTTAGACAACACTTATACCCATTTTGTCCCGAAACAGGCTAAACCCGAGAAAACATTGATTTAAAGCAGTAAACAGCTATGTTACTCTTTCTAGGGTCAAAATATGTAACAATCCATTGCATTTAACTAATTGTAAGAGTTTGGGAATAATTTTGAGTGTTTAGACAACAATTATACCCATTTTGTCCCAAAACAGGCTTAAAACAAGAAAACATGCTAAAACCGAGAAAACATTAATTCGAAGAAATAAACAGCTTTGTTACTGTTCCTAGGGTCAAGATATGTAATAATCCAATGCATTTGACTAATTGTAAGAGCTCGGGAGGAATTTAGAGTGTTTAGACAATAATTATACCCATTTGTCCCAAAACGGGCTAAAACCGAGAAAACATTGATTTAAAGCAGTAAACAGCTATTCTACTCTTTCTAGGGTGAAAATATGCAACAATCTAATGCGTTTGACTAATTGTAAGAGTTCGGGTTTAAATAGGAGTGTTTAGACAACACTTATACCTATTTCGTTCCAAATAGGCTTAAAACGAGAAAACAGGCAAAAACCGTGAAAACATTAATTCGAAGCAGTAAACAGCTTGGTTTGTGTTTCTAGTGTCAAAATGTGTGACAATCCAATGCATTTAACTAATTGTAAGAGTTTGGGAGAAATTTGGAGTGTTTAGACAACAATTATACCCATTTTGTCCCAAAACAGGCTTAAAACAAGAAAACAGGCTAAAACCGAAAAAACATTAATTCGAAGAAATAAACAGCTTTGTTACTGTTCCTAGGGTCAAAATATGTAATAATCCAATCATTTGACTAATTGTAAGAGCTCGGGATGAATTTGGAGTGTTTAGACAACAATTATACTTATTTTGTCCCAAAACAGGCTAAAACCGAGAAGACATTGATTTAAAGCAGTAAACAGCTATGTTACTCTTTCTAGGGTGAAAATATGCAACAATCTAATGCGTTTGACTAATTTTAAGAGTTCGGGTTTAATTTGGAGTGTTTAGACAACACTTATACCTATTTTGTTCCAAAATAGGCTTAAAATGAGAAAACAGGCTAAAACCGAGAAAACATTAATTCGAAGCAGTAAACAGCTTTGTTTGTGTTTCTAGTGTCAAAATTTGTGATAATCCAATGCATTTAACTAATTGTAAGAGTTCGGGAGGAATTTGGAGTGTTTAGACAACAATTATACCCATTTTGTCCCAAAACAGGCTAAAACCGAGAAAACATTGATTTAAAGCAGTAAACAGCTATGTTACTCTTTCTAGGGTGAAAATATGCAACAATCTAATGCATTTGACTAATTATAAGAGTTCGGGTTTAAATTGGAGTGTTTAGACAACACTTATACCTATTTTGTTCCAAATAGGCTTAAAATGAGAAAACAGGCTAAAACCGAGAAAACATTAATTCGAAGCAGTAAACAGCTTTGTTTGTGTTTCTAGTGTCAAAATGTGTGACAATCCAATGCATTTAACTAATTGTAAGAGTTTGGGAGAAATTTGGAGTGTTTAGACAACAATTATACCCATTTTCTCCCAAAACAGGCTAAAACCGAGAAAACATTAATTTAAAGCAGTAAACAGCTATGTTACTCTTTCTAGGGTGAAATTATGTAACAATCTAATGCATTTGACTAATTATAAGAGTCCGAGTTTAATTTGGAGTGTTTAGACAACAATTATACCTATTCTGTTCCAAAATAGGCTTAAAACGAGAAAACAGGCTAAAACCGCGAAAATATTTATTAAAATCAGTAAACAGCTTTATTTGTGTTTCTGGGGTCAACATGTGTGACAATCAAATGCATTTGACTAATTGTAAGAGTTCGGGATGAATTTGGAGTGTTTAGACAACAATTATACCCATTTTGTCCCGAAACATGCTAAACCCGAGAAAACATTGATTTAAAGCAGTAAACAGCTATGTTACTGTTCCTAGGGTGAAATATGCAAAAATCTAATGCGTTTGACTAATTATAAGAGTTCAGGTTTAATTTGGAGTGTTTAGACAACACTTATACCTATTTTGTTCCAAAATAGGCTTAAAATGAGAAAACAGGCTAAAACCGAGAAAACATTAATTCGAAGCAGTAAACAGCTTTGTTTGTGTTTCTAATGTCAAAATGTGTGATAATCCAATGCATTTAACTAATTGTAAGAGTTCGGGAGGAATTTGGAGTGTTTAGACAACAATTATACCCATTTTGTCCCAAAACAGGCCGAAACCGAGAAAACATTGATTTAAAGCAGTAAACAGCTATGCTACTCTTTGTAGGGTGAAAATATGCAACAATCTAATGCGTTTGACTAATTGTAAGAGTTCGGGTTTAAATTGGAGTGTTTAGACAACCCTTATACCTATTTCGTTCCAAATAGGCTTAAAACGAGAAAACAGGCTAAAACTGTGAAAACATTAATTTGAAGCAGTAAACAGCTTGGTTTGTGTTTCTAGTGTCAAAATGTGTGACAATCCAATGCATTTAACTAATTGTAAGAGTTTGGGAGAAATTTGGAGTGTTTAGACAACAATTATACCCATTTTGTCCCAAAACAGGCTTAAAACAAGAAAACAGGCTAAAACCGAGAAAACATTAATTCGAAGAAATAAACAGCTTTGTTACTGTTCCTAGGGTCAAAATATGTAATAATCCAATCATTTGACTAATTGTAAGAGCTCGGGATGAATTTGGAGTGTTTAGACAACAATTATACCTATTTTGTCCCAAAACAGGCTAAAACCGAGAACACATTGATTTAAAGCAGTAAACAGCTATGTTACTCTTTCTAGGGTGAAAATATGCAACAATCTAATGCGTTTGACTAATTATAAGAGTTCGGGTTTAATTTGGAGTGTTTAGACAACACTTATACCTATTTTGTTCCAAAATAGGCTTAAAAATGAGAAAACAGGCTAAAACCGAGAAAACATTAATTCGAAGCAGTAAACAGCTTTGTTTGTGTTTCTAGTGTCAAAATTTGTGATAATCCAATGCATTTAACTAATTGTAAGAGTTCGGGAGAAATTTGGAGTGTTTAGACAACAATTATACCCATTTTGTCCCAAAACAGGCTAAAACCGAGAAAACAATGATTTAAAGCAGTAAACAACTATGTTACTCTTTCTAGGGTGAAAATATGCAACAATCTAATGCGTTTGACTAATTATAAGAGTTCGGGTTTAA